>NC_069499.1:213267930-213382930 GCF_027579735.1 Bombina bombina | reverse complement strand
AAGTGGAATAAGGGGATTAATGAAAGGAGTAATAAAGGAAGATGGGGATATGGGGGTTAATGAAAAAAAAAATGTGAATGTGTTTGTATCAAATAAAAGTGTGTATGTGTGTGTGTGTGTATTTGTGTGTATAAACTAATGTGTGTTAATTAACTAATGTATGGATGTGTGTGTGTGTGTTCCTAATATTATATGAGGCCTACAATAAGAATATATGAAAATCAAATATCAAACTCTCCACTAACTCTCAAACAACTCTCAAAAACCCAAAACTCCTACCAACGCAACTAGCTCCCGTGTCTTTCTCTCTAGAGGCGATCACAGGTAAAGAGCGCAGGCGCAAACCGTTATTCTTATAGACAGAGGTCGGGTTACCATGGCAATGCACTTGTTATGGCGCGCTTTTCGACAAATCCGACATCGGTTGGCAACGCAAACTTACGTACGGCCGAAAAGAGCGACTGTGCGCAACACGCTAATCTTTTCAATGGAAACCTGGTACTAAAATGGAGCCGTAAATTACTTTTAGCTGTCGTCCGCTTCGGTAGCTTACGGCTCCATTTTTAACGACTCAATGGAAGCGAGGCCATTGTTGGTTATGTGTAATAATGGCATAATCTGAATTCAGATGTGGTCAGGAAGTGGTAATATATGGTATATCACTGTAAGAACTCAGCTGTCTGGTCAAGAAGGGGTTAACTCCTCATTCAGATACTGGAATGTAGAAATATCACATTACCAGGCCCTGGTAAAGATATAGCAAACAGACACTAAGAAATACAGAGTCTTAGTTCATTCATTTATTTCATTGGAGAGTCCTAGCGATAATTTTCTTACCAACTACACTTGCTTTAAAGGGGGGGTCAAATCCATGTTCTTTTTATAATACAAGTGTGATTTTTGGACAAAAATTAAACCTAGTTTTTCTGTTGCTATACTGTTTTTACCAAACAAATTTTTGGGAGTGGATACCTCCACTATGCTGAATTGAGCACAATGTTGATTAGACAATATATAAAGATTGTGGGGTAATTAAAGAAATACACACATTAAAAAGTGAAACTTTATTGTAACCATGTTAAAATTCCTGGACACTCAGGAAATATCACACACACACAATTCCTATATATCATCTGAATGAAATGGTTAATTTCAGTCGACCCCTTTCGCAACATCGCTAATCAGACCAACATAAAGGATTAACACACATTAAAAATAAGACCATAGGGCTTAGGATAGTGGTATACAATTATCATACCAGGTAAGTAATTGGGGAGTAAGTATGGATAATATCAATGCCTCACATGATATATATCAATCACTCAGATATTGGGTGTCTGTCTCTTTAAGACATTAACTCATTTATAACTGGAAGCCTATATCCTTAGACACCTATTAATATTATGGTGCATACAACTCCCAATATCAATTATATGAGCTTGTTATTCATAGTGGGCAGCTCTGATTCAAACATAGAATCTATTCTGATACATGTCATGTGTCTCTCATTGCATCAGATAATTCTAAACTATATCGTATTCACACAGACACACTGTTTCCTTGTATATTAGTCAGCTGTATATGGTGCTAATAATCCCCTCCTTTTTAATTTGTGTATTTAAACACCAAGTAAGATAGTGTTATTACGCACATAGATTCATTCAGTTTAATCACATACACACAATGATTCTTGCAACACTGTAATCAACAGTTTCCCACATAGGGGTTAAATATGCACCTCAAGCTAATATCTATTAGACAGTGGCACAGTTCAAATCCCTTCCACCAAATCCTTTTAGGCTTTTCAGTTTAGGGCCATTTAAGTGGGTGCTGTTTCCTTCATGCATCCACTATGTGATTACGGATAAAGGTAAATGATCTACGATAAAGAATATCTAATTTTAGGCTGAATGTTATCGCTAAGTGCGAACCACAGAGAGTTAAATTGGTTTATAACAAACCGCCATTTGCCAACATCATATTAATTTAATGTTTTTAAGATTTAGATTTTTAAGCTACCCACAACAAGCTCTGAGTGCCGATATATTGGCACGTATGCTACTCCTAATCCCCTCTCACCTACGCGTTTCGTCATGGTTACATGACTTCATCAGGGTTTAGGGGCTGGCCACGCACCTAGTGCCTCTATTTGTATTGTTTACGGTTTCCATGGTTACCAATCGGTTATGAACCATAAGAATCCGTTGGCATATCATGTTATTCTGACATCACGCAGTGTATCAACTTCTTACAGAATGTAGCCTTAATTTGTGAACCGGACAGTGAACATCCGTGTTCAATTCCATGTTATATGATTAAAGTCCTGATCCTTTCAGTTGCTTATTGTGATATATTTCTTAACCTAAGCCTCAGGATCAATTTTTATTTTCTCATCATATACATATCAATAACATATCCCCTCAACAAATAAGGGTTTTGCAAAAATATCTCAATCATTTTGGTGCTTGGATACTTTATTTCCCTGCTCTCTAGAAGTTCATAGTTTTTACAGACCCTACTTAAAGGGGGATATCATGCACATATAAGT
Organism: Bombina bombina; assembly: GCF_027579735.1. Lineage (NCBI taxonomy): Eukaryota > Metazoa > Chordata > Amphibia > Anura > Bombinatoridae > Bombina > Bombina bombina. Next base: position 213,380,382 of record NC_069499.1, on the reverse strand, counting down.
GTATGGTTTTTAGTTAATTTCCTTTCAATGGTCCACTTTTCAACAAAGGGAGTATATGATATTGTATTACATGTTTTATACAAGTAGGTTCTAGAGGGAACACAGATATTCATGTATATATGGATATACACACACACACACACACACACACACACACACACACATATATATATATATATATATATATATATATATATATATATATATATACATGTTTATATTGTTATAGAAAACAGGAAAATTATAAATCTTCATTTAATCCCTTGGGGCTTTTACTCTGCAAATCATAGATCCATCTGCACTCTCTCTGCAGCAGGATCTTGCCAGGATCACCCCTCCTTTGGTTCCCTCGAATATGATCTAGTGCAAGGAATTATATATTATATTTATCATCCACATGAACACTATTCATATGTTCTGCTACAGGGACAGATCTCTCCCATTTAATATCACCCATATGTTCTAGGATCCTTGTGCGTAGCTCTCTAATCGTTTTTCCCACATAGATTAGGGAGCAGCTGCCTACTGCCATATACACAACCATTTTTGACCTACAATTCAGAAAATATGGGATTGGTTATTTTTGTTGTGTTGTTGGATGAATAAATATTTTTGTTGGTAACATTTTTGCAGGCTTGAAAGCTTCCACATTTAAAGGAGCCCTTTGTATTTGATAGCCATGTTGTAATTGGTTGTTGAACATAGTGGCTTCTAGTTAGAATATCCTTCATGTGTTTGGCCCTTCTATTCGTAATTCGTGGGCATTCCTGCAAAATTTCCTTGAGATCATCATCTTGGTATAGGATAGGCAGTATTTCTGAAAAATCTTACGGACCTCAGTATTTTGGTCATCAAAGGTACCAATAATCCTTACATTTTTCTGTTCATTGTCTGCTTTCTATCTGGTGTTATTGAGCAATTCTCTGCGATCAGAACTTTTGCTCTTTTATAGACTGCTTTTAAACACCTATTTGGATAGCCTTTTTCCCTAAAACGTAGTTGCAGTTCTTTTGCAGCACTTTCAAATTCTAACTCACTGCTACAATTTCTACGTGCCCTTAGGTACTGACCTGTAGGTATTCCTTTTTCAGACTATTTGGGTGAAAGCTTTGCCAATTCAGTAAACTATTACTTGCGGTGGGTTTCCTAAAGATTTTAGTAGAAAGTTCTCCATTATCATCTTTTGTGATCAGTAGGTCTAGGAAAGCAATTTCAATTTTACTTATTTCATGTGTATAGTGCATTCCAAATTCATTATGATTCAGCCAATTCATAAATTCAGCAAATTCCTCCTGAGTGCCATTCCATAGTATTAGAACATCATCTATGAAGCGAAGATATAAATCGATCTTGTGTAGAAAGGGATTAATCTCTTCGTTCAGTATGGAAATTTTCTCAATCCAACCTAGAAACAGGTTAGTGTAGGTTGGGGCACAACATGTGCCCATTGCAGTTACCTGAAATTTTTCTAATCAACATTGTGCTCAATTCAGCATAGTAGAGGAATCCACTCCCAACAATGTGTTTGGTATTATTGTACAAGTGATTTAATTCACATTTGAATTGTATTTGGGACTAAGTTAGGGATATGAGCAATATGGCAGGCTACTTATCCACTAACATTAACTTTGACCAATGGAAAGAAGAGGCTGAACGTATGTTTGCCCTTAATATTGGCAGTGTATGCCCAAAAGCAACCTTGGTTGAGGAAGCTTTTAAAAATGTAGCCAAATTGATGAAAAAGCAAGTGAAAACATTTTGGGAAATCTTTAGTTTAGAAAACTACATTAAAAATAACATCATCCCAAGAGGATTGAGGATACATTTAGCACCATCATTTCATATCAATGATGAATCTTTCATAACACAATGACAGGAGATACTAACGAAATGCTCCCTAGGCCTGATGAAACTCACATTACAGTATGAAAATAAACAACATGAGCATGTATCAAAGATGGTAGAGGAAGCAAAAGTATATGTAGATAAATACAAACTAAACAAAGATTATGAAGCATTGGATAAAAAACTAAAATTTCATATAGACAAATTGAAGGAAGTGTTGAGCGAAACTAAAAATCGCAAATTACAAAGGGATTGGTCTGATCACCAAAAAGGAAATATATACAAATCAAATTTCAAGCGTAGAAACCCTAGAAATACACAAGGTACTGCAAGCAGATACATAAAGAATAGTAATGATACCAGTAACAAAGAGATCTCAGATAAATCTTCCACTGACACTGAAACCTCAGATGAAGAGGCTACCACTAGTACTCAAATGAACACACAAATAGTACCAATAGAAGAACCATCAATCACTAGGATTTTTTTAGAGAGGGACCTATTCCCCCCCAAGAGAACCATGCAAAAAAGGAGACAGAACAAAGGCCAACAGAAAGCAAATCAGAAATAAAAACTAATATAGGGGTGATTAACCTTTCAACACTAATCTTAAAAAAAGGAACACTATACACTATTATCCAGAGGGCTATCCTTTATTCCAAAACCAAAATTTGACAAATTCACTTGGGTTTATAACACCCATATGTTTGCTAGGAAACTAGCTTTGCACAAATATCATAAACAGAAAAAAACAAGGGAGTTGGCACAAATGGGCATTGAAACACAAGATCATGCAACTTTTGACACCCTAGTGAAAAGAGTAATATTGAGAGCACTGGCACTAGAATAAAACCTTAGAGTACCTTTATGCCACCTATTACGCAATATGCCAACATTGATAAATTTGTGAACATGGTAACAAATGAATTTGATTACATCCCTAAAATTCTAAGGTTAAACCTAACCTAACATACAAACAAAGAATAGCCCTAAAAGAGCTTAAGGAGAATCCAAACATCACAATTAAAAATGGGGACAAAGGTAGCAATATTGTGATAATGAATAATGCAGATTATGTCACTATGTGTAAAAACATTTTAAGTATTGATGCTAACTATGAAGTACTCGAGAGAGATCCAACAGGCACATATCTGAAAGAATTGAAATCTCTACTAGACTATGGCCTATACAATGAAGTAATCTCCAGAGAGGAATTTAGAGCACTATACAATCTTAAAACACGAGTGGCAATTTTCTATGGTTTACCAAAAATTAACAAACAAAAGAATCCACCACCAGGTAGACCCATTGTTTCAGGCCTGACTGAAAACATAAGTATTTTTGTGGAAGGTAAATTAAGGGAATTTGTATACACCTTATCCACTTTTGTTCAGGATACAACTGATGTATTAAAACAGATAAGTGATATAGTAGTGAGTCCTGATAGCTCCCTTGCAAGCATTGATGTTGAAAGTTTATACTCAAATATTCAACCTGAGTTGGGTATTAAAGCTGTTAAATATTTTTTGTATTCAAAAAATCCGAAACTCAATATTAGTGACCAATTCACTATAGATCTCCTAGAATTTGTGCTAGAACACAATTACTTTCTCTTTGATAGGAAGATATATTTACAAAAGCAGGGAATTGCAATGGGCACATGTTGTGCCCCAACCTACGCTAACCTGTTTCTAGGTTGGATTGAGAAAATTTTCATACTGAACGAAGAGATTAATCCCTTTCTACACAAGATCGATTTACATCTTTGCTTCATAGATGATGTTCTAATACTATGGAACGGCACTCAGGAGGAATTCGCTGAATTTATGAATTGGCTGAATCATAATGAATTTGGAATGCACTATACACATGAAATAAGTAAAATTGAAATTGCTTTCCTAGACCTACTGATAAATTTATTTCTCTTGTGGTGTATCCAGTCCACGGATTCATCCATTACTTGTGGGATATTCTCCTTCCCAACAGGAAGCTGCAAGAGGATCACCCACAGCAGAGCTGTCTATATAGCTCCTGCCCTAACTGCCACCTCCAGTCATTCGACTGAAGACAAGCAAGAGAAAGGAGAAACTATAGGGTGCAGTGGTGACTGTAGTTTAAAAATGAAAAACACCTGCCTTAAAATGACAGGGCGGGCCGTGGACTGGATACACCACAAGAGAAATAAATTTATCAGGTAAGCATAAATTTTGTTTTCTCTTGTAAGGTGTATCCAGTCCACGGATTCATCCATTACTTGTGGGATACCAATACTAAAGCTATAGGACACGGATGAAGGGAGGGACAAGGCAGGCGCTTAAACGGAAGGCACCACTGCCTGTAAGACCTTTCACCCAAAAATAGCCTCCGAAGAAGCAAAAGTATTAAATTTGTAGAATTTAGAAAAAGTATGAAGCGAAGACCAAGTCGCCGCCTTACAAATCTGTTCAACAGAAGCCTCATTTTTAAAAGCCCATGTGGAAGCCACTGCTCTAGTGGAATGAGCTGTAATTCTTTCAGGAGGCTGCTGGCCAGCAGTCTCATAAGCTAAGCGGATTATACTTCTTAACCAAAAAGAAAGAGAAGTTGCTGAAGCCTTTTGGCCTTTCATCTGTCCAGAGTAGACAACAAACAATGCAGATGTTTGACAAAAATCTTTAGTAGCTTGTAAATAAAACTTTAAAGCACGAACCACGTCAAGATTGTGTAAAAGACGTTCCTTCTTTGATGAAGGATTAGGACACAGTGACGGAACAACAATCTCCTGATTGATATTTTTATTAGATACCACCTTAGGAAGAAACCCAGGTTTGGTACGCAAAACTACCTTGTTTGCATGGAAGATCAGATAAGGGGAATCACACTGCAAGGCAGATAACTCTGAAACTCTTCGAGCCGAAGAGATAGCTACCAGAAACAGAACTTTCCAAGATAAAAGCTTGATATCTATGGAATGCAGAGGTTCAAACGGAACCCTTTGAAGAACTTTAAGAACTAAATTTAAACTCCAAGGCGGAGCAACAGGTTTAAACACAGGCTTGATTCTAACTAAAGCCTGACAAAACGCCTGAACGTGTGCAAAAGAATAGACAGAGCAGAAATCTGTCCCTTTAAGGAACTAGCTGACAAACCCTTCTCCAATCCTTCTTGGAGAAAAGATAATATCCTGGGAATCCTGACTTTACTCCATGAGTAACCCTTGGATTCACACCAATGAAGATATTTACACCATATCTGATGATAGATTTTCCTGGTGACAGGCATTCGAGCCTGAATTAAGGTATCAATGACCGATTCAGAGAAACCACGCTTTGATAAAATCAAGCGTTCAATCTCCAAGCAGTCAGACGCAGAGAAATTAAGTTTGGATGGTTCAAAGGACCCTGAAGTAGAAGGTCCTGTCTCAGCAGCAGGGTCCATGGTGGACAGGATGACATGTCCACCAGGTCTGCATACCAAGTCCTGCGTGGCCAAGCAGGTGCTATCAAGATCACCGAAGCTCTCTCCTGCTTGATCTTGGCAATCAGACGAGGGAGCAGAGGAAACGGTGGAAACACATAAGCCAGGTTGAAGGACCAAGGCGCTGCTAGAGCATCTATCAGTGTTGCCTTGGGGTCCCTGGTCCTGTAACAAGGAAGCTTGGCGTTCTGGCGAGACGCCATGAGATCCAGTTCTGGTTTGCCCCAAAGTTGAATCAACTGTGCAAATACCTCTGGATGAAGTTCCCACTCTTTCAGACGAAAAGTCTGCCGACTTAGAAAATCCGCCTCCCAGTTCTCGACTCCTGGGATATGGATAGCAGATAGATGGCAAGAGTGAACCTCTGCCCATAGAATTATCTTTGAAACCTCCAACATTGCTAGGGAACTCCTTGTTCCCCCCTGATGGTTGATGTAGGCTACAGTCATGATATTGTCCAACTGAAATCTGATGAACCTGACCCCAGCTAGCTGAGGCCACGCCTGAAGAGCATTGAAAATCACTCTTAGTTCCAGAATGCTTATCGGAAGGAGTGCCTCCTCCTGAGTTCACGAGACCTGAGCCTTCAGGGAGTTCCAGACTGCACCCCAGCCCAGAAGGCTGGCATCTGTCGTTACTATAGTCCAATCTGGCCTGCGGAAGCTCATCCCCTTGGACAGATGGACCTGAGATAGCCACCAGAGAAGAGAATCCCTGGTTTCTTGATCCAGATTTAGTAGAGGGGACAAATCTGTGTAATCCCCATTCCACTGACTGAGCATGCAAAGTTGCAGCGGTCTGAGATGTAGGCGGGCAAACGGTACTATGTCCATTGCCGCTACCATTAAACCGATTACTTCCATATACTGAGCCACTGAAGGACGAGAAGTGGAATAAAGAACATGGCAAGAATCAGAGTCCCTAGGAATGAAACTCTTGTTAGAGGAATTAGAGAACTCTTTTCTTCATTCACCTTCCACCCATGGGACCTCAGAAATGCCAGAACAATGTCCGTATGGGACCTGGCGATTTGAAAAGTCGACGCCTGTATCAGAATGTCGTCTAAGTAAGGGGCTATTGCTATACCCCGCGGCCTTAGGACCGCTAGGAGGGACCCTAGAACCTTTGTAAAGATTCTTGGTGCCGTGGCCAACCCGAAGGGAAGAGCCACAAACTGGTAGTGCCTGTCTAGAAAGGCAAACCTGAGAAAACAATGATGATCTTTGTGTATCGGGATGTGAAGATAAGCATCATTTAAGTCTACGGTAGTCATATATTGACCCTCCTGGATCATAGGAAGGATGGTTGGAATAGTCTCCATCTTGAAGGATGGGACTCTGAGAAATTTGTTTAAGATCTTGAGATCTAAGATTGGTCTGAATGTTCCCTCTTTCTTGGGAACTACAAACAGATTTGAATAGAAGCCCTGCCCCTGTTCCTCCTGCGGAACTGGGTGGATCACTCCCATAACTAGGAGGTCTTGAACACAATGTAAGAATGCCTCTCTCTTTATCTGGTTTGCAGATAAATGTGAGAGATGAAATCTCCCTTTTGGGGGAGAGGTTTTGAATTCCAGAAGAAAACTCTTGGACACAATTTCCAATGCCCAGGGATCCTGGACATCTCTTGCCCAAGCCTGGGTGAAGAGAGAGAGTCTGCCCCCTACTAGATCCGTTTCCGGATCGGGGGCTGCTCCTTCATGCTGTCTTAGAGGCAGGAGCAGGCTTCTTGGCCTGTTTCCCCTTGTTCCAAGCGTGGTTAGGTCTCCAGACCGGCTTAGACTGGGCAAAAGTTCCCTCTTGTTTTGTGTTAGAGGAAGTTGAAGCTGCGCCACTCTTGAAGTTTCGAAAGGGCCGAAAACTAGACTGTTTGGTCCTTAATTTGTTGGACCTATCTTGAGGAAGGGCGTGACCTTTTCCTCCAGTGATGTCAGAAATGATCTCCTTCAGTCCAGGCCTGAATTAGGGTCTGTCCTTTGAAGGGAATGCTGAGAAGTTTAGACTTTGAAGTAGCGTCATCTGACCAGGATTTAATCCATAGTGCCCTAAGCGCCTGAATAGCAAAACCTGAATTTTTAGCCGTTAGCTTAGTTAAATGAACAACGGCATCAGAAACAAATGAATTGGCTAGCTTAAGGGCCTTAAGCTTGTTAATAATATCTTCCACTGGGGTTTCAACCTGTAGAGCCTACTCTAGAGACTCAAACCAGAAAGCCGCAGCAGCAGTGACTGGGGCAATGCATGCAAGAGGCTGGAGAATAAAACCTTGTTGAATAAAACTTTTCTTAAGGTAACCCTCTAATTTTTTGTCCATTGGATCTAGAAAAGCACAATTGTCCTCGACAGGGATAGTGGTACGCTTAGCTAGAGTAGAAACTGCTCCCTCCACCTTAGGGACCGTCTGCCACAAGTCCCATGTAGCGGAGTCTATAGGAAACATCTGTTTAAAATCAGGAGGGGGAGAGAACGGTACACCTTGACTATCCCATTCCTTAGTAATAATTTCAGAAAACCTCTTAGGGATTGGAAAAACATCAGTGTAAGTAGGTACTGCATAGTATTTATCCAATCTACATAATTTCTCTGGGACTACAATAGCGTCACAGTCGTCCAGAGTTGCTAAGACCTCCCTGAGCAATATGCGGAGGTGTTCAAACTTAAATTTAAATGTAGACATATCAGAATCAGGTTGAAGTGTCTTCCCTGAATCAGAAAAATCACCCACAGATTGAAGCTCCCCTGCTTCGGCTTCAGTACATTGTGAGGGTGTATCAGACATAGCCACTAAAGCGTCAAAGAGCTCTGTATTTATTCTAGTCCCAGAGCTGTCTCGCTTTCCTTGTAACCCTGGCAGTTTGGACAATACCTCTGTAAGGGTATGATTCATAACTGCCGCCATGTCTTGTAAGGTATACGCAATGGGCGCGCTAGATGTACTTGGTGTCCCCTGAGTGGGAGTTATAGGTTCTGACATGTGGGGAGAGTTAGACGGCATAACTTCCTCTTTGTCAATTTCATCTGGTGATAAATTTTTTAAAGCCAGAATATGGTCTTTGTAATCTATAGTAAAATCAGTGCATTTGGTACACATTCTAAGAGGGGGTTCCACAATGGCTTCTAAACATAATGAACAATGAGTTTCCTCTATGTCAGAAATGTTTAAACAGACTAGTAATGAGACCAGCAAGCTTGGAAAACACTTTAATAACTGTGAACAAGCAAAAAATAAAAATGGTACCGTGCCTTTAAGAGAAAAAAACAATCACATAAACTGCAAAACAGTGAAAAAAGCAGTAAAATTTTTACAGTATAATAGACTGAAATAGCATTACACCCACTTGCAAATGGATGATTAACCCCTTAGTTTAAAAACCGGATCAAAAAAACGATATAGCCATTTTTAAACAGTCACAAGCAACTGCCACAGCTGTACTGTGGCTCCTACCTGCCCATAAAATGACTTTGGAAGGTACAAAAACCTTTTAGAGGGGTCCTATATGTCAGGGGACTCCTTCAGGGAAGCTGGATGTCTCAAGCTGCAAAAACTACTGCGCACTTAGGGAGCGAAAATAGGCCCCTCCCAGCATGTACTCACAGTGAGAGGGCCTTAAAAAACTATCCCTAGGCAAATCTAGTCAGCCATGTGGAAAAACTGGGCCCCAAAATAAAGTTTTATCACCATTTGTAATAAACGTTTATATACATCAAGCAAACGTTATATCTATTAAGTAATGAGAGTAAATAACAAGAATATTACCCTTTACAGTAAGCAAGATACCAGATTATTAAATCACTGTAATCAGGCTTACCTTAAATAAATCAGGCACTGTCAGCATTTTCTAGCTTATCATCTCTCTAGAAAAATTTAAAACTGCAGATACCTCAGAGCAGGTAAACCTGCACGCTATTCCCCCAGCTGAAGTTACCCATCTCTTCAGTTATGTGTGAGAACAGCAGTGGATCTTAGTTACAAACCGCTAAGATCATCAAAAACCTCAGGCAGACTCTTCTTCAACTTTCTGCCTGAGGCTAAAATAGTACAACTCCGGTACCATTTGAAAATAATAAACTTTTGATTGAAGATAAACTACATTAAAGCACCACACATCTCTTGATACTTCCCTTGTCGAGAGCTACAAGAGAATGACTGGAGGTGGCAGTTAGGGGAGGAGCTATATAGACAGCTCTGCTGTGGGTGATCCTCTTGCAGCTTCCTGTTGGGAAGGAGAATATCCCACAAGTAATGGATGAATCCATGGACTGGATACACCTTACAAGAGAAAAGGGATACCTACAGGTCAGTACCTAAGGGAACAGAGAAATTGTAGCAGTGAGTTAGAATTTGAAAGTGCTGCAAAAGAACTGCAACTTCGGTTTAGGGAAAAAGGCTATCCAAATAGGTGTTTAAAAGTAGCCTATAAAAGAGCAAAAAATTCTGATCGCAGAGAATTGCTCAATAAGACCAGACAGAAAGCAGACAATGAACAGAAAAATGTAAGGATTATTGGTACCTTTGATGACCAAAATACTGAGGTCCGTAAGATTTTTCAGAAATACTGGCCTATCCTATACCAAGATGATGATCTCAAGGAAATTTTGCAGGAATACCCACGAATTACGAATAGAAGGGCCAAAAACATGAAGGATATTCTAACTAGAAGCCATTATGTTCAACAACTAATTACAACATGGCTATCAAATACAAAGGGCTCCTATAAATGTGGAAACTGTCAAGCCTGCAAAAATATGTTACCAACAAAAATATTTATTCATCCAACAACACAACAAAAAAACCCAATCCCATATTTTCTGAATTGTAGGTCAAAAATGGTTGTGTATGTGGCAGTATGCAGCTGCCCCCTAATCTATGTGGGAAAAACGATTAGAGAGCTACGCACAAGGATCCTAGAACATATGGGTGATATTAAATTGGAGAGATCTGCCCATGTAGGAGAACATATGAATAGTGATGTCGCGAATAGTTCGCCGGCGAATAGTTCCCCAGCGAACATATCATGTTGGCGTTCGCCGCGGCGGGCGAACATATGCGATGTTCGATCCGCCCCCTATTCTTCATCATTGAGTAAACTTTGACCCTTTACCTCACAGTCAGCAGACACATTACAGCCAATCAGCGGCAGACACTCCATCCCAGACTCTCCCACCTCCTGCACAGCATCCATTTTAGATTCATTTGGAAGCTGCATTCTTAGTGAGAGGAGGGACAGTGTAGCTGCTGCTGATTTAATAGGGAAATTGATAGCTAGGCTAGTGTATTCAGTGTCCCCTACAGTCATGAATGACTCATCTGATCTCTGCTGGACAGCACACGTCTGCTTTTTATTTATTTTTTTCCTGTGTAATCTAATTGCAGTTGCCTGCCTGCCAGTGTGTGTGTCAGGCTCACAGCTTATACTGTGCTCACTTGCCCAGTGCCTCCACTCATATCTGGTGTAACAGTAGTGTACATTTAAAAAAAACAACACTTTTTTGACTGTGAAATAATAGCAGACAGCTGCCAGTACCCAATAAAGCCGCCAATAAGGCAGATGGGGAGGGTTAGAGAGCCGTTTTTGGGGGATCAGGAAGGTTGGGGGCTAAGGGGGGGGGAAGCTACACCACAGCATAAGTAAAAAATTAAAAAAAATTAAAAACCTTTTATTTTAGTACTGGCAGACTTTCTGCCAGTACTTAAGATGGCAGGGACAATTGTGGGGTGGGGGAGGGAAGGGAGCTGTTTGGGAGGGATCAGGGGGTCTGATGTGTCAGGTGGGAGGCTGATCTCTACAGTAAAGCTAAAATTAACCCTGCAAGCTCCCTACAAACTACCTAATTAACCCCTTCACAGCTAATCATAATACACGTGTGATGCGCAGCAGCATTTAGCGGCCTTCTAATTACCAGAAAGCAATGCCGAAGTCATATATGTCTGCTATTTCTGAACAAAGGGCATCCCAGAGAGAACATTTACAACCATTTGTGTCATAATTGCACAAGCTGTTTGTAAATGATTTCAGTGAGAAACCTAAAATTGTGAAAAATTTAACTTTTTTTTTTAATTTGATCGCATTTGGCGGTGAAATGGTGGCATGAAATATACCAAAATGGGCCTAGATCAATACTTTGGGTTGTCTACTACACTACACTTAAGCTAAAATTAACTCTACAAGCTCCCTACATGCTCCCTAATTAACCCGTTTACACGTGTGGTGCGCAGTGGCATTTAGCAGCCTTCTAATTACCAAAAAGCAACGCCAAAGCCATATAAGTCTGCTATTTCTGAACAAAGATCCCAGAGAAGCATTTACAACCATTTATGCCATAATTGCGTTCGTTGTTTGTAAACAATTTCTGTGAGAAACCTAAAGTTTGTGAAAAAGTGAACAATTATTTTTTATTTGATCGCATTTGGCGGTGAAATGGTGGCATGAAATATACCAAAATGGGCCTAGATCAATACTTTGGGATGTCTTTTAAAAAAAAATATATACATGTCAAGGGATATTCAGGTATTCCTGAAAGATATCAGGGTTCCAATGTATCTAGCGCTCATTTTTAAAAAAAGTGGTTTTGAAATAGCAAAGTGCTTCTTGTATTTATTTCCCTATAACTTGCAAAAAAAGCAAAGAACATGTTAACATTGGGTATTTCTAAACTCAGGACAAAATTTAGAAACTATTTAGCATGGTTGTTTTTTGGTGGTTGTAGATGTGTAACAGATTTTGGGGGTCAAAGTTTGAAAAAGTGTGTTTTTTTCCATTTTTTCCTCATATTTTATAATATTTTTAATAATAAATTATAAGATATGATGAAAATAATAATATCTTTAGAAAGTCCATTTAATGTCGAGAAAAACGGTATATAATATGTGTGGGTACAGTAAATGAGTAAGAGGAAAATTACAGCTAAACACAAACACTGCAGAAATGTAAAAATAGCCCTGGTCCTTAAGGGAAAGAAATTGAAAAATGGCCTTGGTCCTTAAGGGGTTAAGGACCTTGGTCCTTAAGGGGATAAAAAAACGGGGAGGGAGCGGGTGGGAACCGCTACACTACAGAAAAAGTTGGTGTAAAATTTAAAAAAAAAAGGATTAAAAAAAAAAAAAAAAAAAAAAGATCAGGCAGGTGGTGGGGGTTGGTCTGTGGGGGGGGGGGGGGGAAAGCTACACTACAGAAAAAAATAAATAAAAACAGAAAAAAATACTTTTTTTTGCAAACTGGGTACTGGCAGACAGCTACCAGTACCCAAGATGGCCACCAATAAGGCAGATGGGGAGGGTTAGAGAGCTGTTTTGGGGGGGATCAGGGAGGTTGGGGGCTAAGAGGGAATGCTACACCACAGCATATGTAAATATGCTAAAAAAAATAAAAAAAATTAAAAACCTTTTATTTTAGTACTGGCAGACTTTCTGCCAGTACTTAAGATGGCGGGGACAATTGTGGGGTGGGGGAGGGAGGGGAGCTGTTTGGGAGGGATCAGGGGGTCTGATGTGTCAGGTGGGAGGCTGATCTCTACACTAAAGCTAAAATTAACCCTGCAAGCTCCCTACAAACTACCTAATTAACCCCTTCACTGCTAGCCATAATACACGTGTGATGGGCAGCAGCATTTAGCGGCCTTCTAATTACCAGAAGGCAACGCCAAAGTCATATATGTCTGCTATTTCTGAACAAAGGGGATCCCAGAGAAGCATTTACAACCATTTATGCCATAATTGCATAAGTTGTTTGTAAATAATTTCTGTGAGAAACCTAAAGTTTGTGAAAAAGTGAACATTTTTTTTTTATTTGATCGTATTTGGCGGTGAAATGGTGGCGCTCATTTTGAAAAAAAGTGGTTTTGAAATAGCAAAGTGCTTCTTGTATTTATTTCCCTACAACTTGCAAAAAAAGCAAAGAACATGTTAACATTGGGTATTTCTAAACTCAGGACAAAATTTAGCATGGTTGTTTTTTGGTGGTTGTAGATGTGTAACAGATTTTTCAGGGCCTGCCAGGGCACAGTGTCATACCAGTGCAACTCATATCTGGTGTAACAGTAGTGTACATTAAAAAAAAAAAATAAATTTTTGACTGTAATAGATTGAATAGCAGTTAGTTGTCTGCAAGCGTGTGTGACAGTGCCACTCATATCTGTTGTCACAGTAGCTTGCACGCATAGTACCACTAATCGAAGAAGAAAAAAATGACAGGCAGAGGCAGGCCACCCCGCAGGGGCCATCGTGGTCGTGGTGCTGTGATTCCCTTTGGCCCTAGAATAATGCCCAGTGTTCAGAGGCCACGTACCCTGAACTCGAAAAGTTCTGAGGACATAGTTGACTGGCTATTAACACAGGACACCCAATCTTCTACAGCTTCCGCTCGGAACCTTGACGCACCATCCTCCTCCAGCTTAGCTTCGGGCACCTCTCAAGTTACCACTCGCCCGCCTGCCGCCACCACCAACACTAGCACCACAGCCGCTTCACTCGATCCGTCAGAGGAGTTATTTACACATCAGTTGGAAGAAATGAGTGATGCGCAAACATTATTGACAGAGGATGTAGATAACAGGGATATGTCTCAGTCAGGCAGCATTACACACATGGACGTACGGTGTGATGATGATGATGTACCCGCTGCGGGAGTTTGGTCTGTCACTGTGAAGCGGGCATAACCCTTACACTACCTGATCGATACAACATCATACCTGATGTTTTAAAGCACGTTATTCCAAACAATTTAGGAATGTTAGGTGATTTATGCCCTTTATAGATTAAAACCAGACTCTGCATCAACTATGTAATTTTCCATGGGAGTTTTGTCATGGATCCCCCTCCGGCATGCCGCAGTCCAGGTGTTAGTCCCCTTGAAACAACTTTCCCATCACTATTGTGGCCAGAAAGAGTCCCTGTGGGTTTTAAAATTCGCCTGCCCATTGAAGTCAATGGCGGTTCACCCGGTTCGCAAACTTTTGCGGAAGTTCGCGTTCATCGTTCGCGAACCCAAATTTTTATGTTCGCGACATCACTACATATGAATAGTGTTTATGTGGATGATAAATATAATATAAAATTCCTTGCACTAGATCAGATTTAAAGGAAACAAAGGAGGGGTGATCCTGGCAAGATCCTGCTGCAGAGAGAGTGCAGATGGATCTATGATTTGCAGAGTAAAAGCCCCAATGGATTAAATGAAGATTTATCATTTTCCTGTTTTCTATAACAATATAAACATGTATATATATATATATATATATATATATATATATATACAAGAAAACAATGTAGATAACCACCAATATTCAATGTCCCTGATTCTGCTGTTAGCTGTTCCTGTGAATAAGCTGTCAATGCAAATAACTAATGCACTGTTTAGTGACCGGTACAGATTAAACACCCCCTCTCTTAGTCCATCACTCTAGTTACTTGATGTTCCAAGTTTTCCCAAGAGTCTCATACACAGAAAGTGTCGAGTATACAAGTAAACACATACGATGCCGTGTCAATTTTAAAGCAACTGGGTGGGAGTGAGCATCTATCAATCAGACGCAGTAACAGAAAGACTTCAGCTTATAGCTGCAGAAACTCACCACCTCTTCTCGTGTTGTCTCTCTTGTGGATGTTTCCTCTGTGCGGGATCCTGACTTGCTCTGTGGGGGGGGGGCGCAGCTCCAGTCCCTCTCTCTATATCCCTTCTTTTCGTCGGCCGCCGCGCGGCGTGGATACCTCAGCTGAAAGATCCGGGTTGGGGGTGTGTGTCTGTGTACCGGCCAATCACCTGTCTTCCACCTATGACAGTGTGTGCAGGCTTACTTCCGTGAACAGCCGGGGAGCCCAATCAGCTCAGCGAGTCCTGGTAATTGTAGAAATTTGCAACAGTTACAAATACCAGAAAAAACTTTGCAAAAAGAGAATCTTATTTCAAAAATTAATAAATAGCCTTCATAAAAGACTAATTGTGATCTATAAACAACTTGACATCACTAATTTTATTAATTCCTAATGGATGTCCCATTTTTAGTGTGTAGATCCAAAAGACCTCTTTTTTGCTACGGGCCATGTACCTATCACCCCCTCTTGCATTAATTTTAACTTGGTCAATACCCTGAAAATGAAAAAACCTTGATCCTTCATTGTGTTTGGCAAAATGCTTTGCTACAGGCGTTTTGGGGACTTCTGCTTCCAAGGACAAAAGATGTTCCCTTATCCTGTCCTTAAGAAACCTTGAAGTAAGACCTACATACTGAAAATTGCAAAAGCTACATGTAATACGATATACAACATAGGTTGAATTGCAATTAAGTCTACTCCTAATGTTGTATATCTTCCCTGTATTAGAGGATGTAAATGTATCTCCTATTGTGGCATAATGACAACTCTTGCAAGGTCTACATCCACATTTAAAAAACCCTGCTTTTTTAGAGAGCCAATTTGTCTTTACTCTGTTGTCACTTACATTTGTTGCAAAGTTTTTAGCTACTCTGTCTCCAATTGTTTCTGCTCTACTAGATACAAATTTACAATTGCTGGTAATATTTCTAAGATCAGAATCCTTTTCCAATATAGGCAACCTCTTTCTGATAATTTCACAGATATTATTATATTGTCTACTATGGGCTCCATTTATCAATCATTTGGGGAATTCTCCTTTCTGTTCTCCTATCAGTTCTCCACAGCTCTCCTTGTTTGTTTTTTCTCCATGGGAGAGCTGAGGAGAGCTGGGGAGAACTAATGATAAATTTCTCCAGTCGGATTAGTATCTTCTCCTTATTTATCACTAAAAATAAGCAACTATTCTCCATGTCAATCATATATAAACCAATAGAAATCTTTATACAGCCTTCCTAGTAGATTTGTTAACGCCCCTCTTCAGCAAACTTTCATATAAGAAAATAGATCTACATTTTCATTGTTTTAGTGCTTCAATTTTAGTGCTTTTTTTTATATCTTATTTTTATGCCCCAATAGATATAATTTTTGTGCTCTGTTATATATTATTTTAGTGCTCCATTATATATATATTTTTTTACTCCATCATAAATTATTATTGCACTCCAATAACCATTATTATTGTGCTTTGTTATAGATAATTTTTGCAGCTTGTAGAGCCATTTTTTGTGTGTAACTGCTTCTACAACTGGTAGAGAATAGATTTCTAATGCTGTTCTCCACTTTAGCTATGGAGATCTTTAAGGTAGGAACTTGCAGGAGAACTTTCAGTCCTCCACAGGAGAATATAAATGATAAATTTGTAACTAGGAGAATTATGAGGAGAACTATATGAAATACGACTAAAAAGATTGAATTTAACCCTTTTTTTGGAGAACATGTTCTCCAAGGAGAGTTAGAACAGAGTAGGAGAATTTTACAGTCGAACTTGCCCAATTTTAGGAGTATTTTTGAAAGATAAATAGGAGAATTATTTCTCATGAGAACTTTTAGGAGAAAATATAGGAGAATTGGAATGATAAATAGAGCCCTATACATAGTTATGAAATTAATATCACCATAACTTGCCCTTTCTTTCTTTTTATCAGTTAAAAGATTGTTTCTCTCGTATCTAGATATTTGACCTGCTATGTTATGCAAAACAGAAGAATCATAACCCCCTTCTATTAAATGTGAGGTCAATTCATTTGCATGCTCCCAATAGGAGTTTAAGTTAGTGCAGTTCCGTCTTAATCTGATGTACTGGCCCTTAGGTATGCCCTTTTTCAGATGATATGGGTGGGATGAGTCTGCTCTCAAGATGGTGTTACCACTAATTTCCTTCCTGTAAACTTCAGAAATGATTTTATCTTGTTCATGGGATAAAGATACATCCAAATATGGCATATTAATTTCAGAGAAACTATAGGTGAACTTTAAGTTGCCTCTATTGTTATTCAAATATTCCATGAACAGTTTCAACTCTACAATTGGTCCCTTCCAAACTAGGAGAATATCATCTATAAATCTAGTATAGAATTTAATATTATTTGTAAATGGATTCTCCTCACTAAAGATGAATAACCTATCAAAGTCCCCTAAATAAAGGTTTGCATAAGATGGGGCAAATTTCGCCCGCATCGCCGTTCCTCTAAGTTGCATAAAGAACTCGCCGTTAAAGATAAAATAATTATGCTCGAGTAAAAAGGAAATGACCTCTAGTATATAATCAATAAATTCTCGACCATAATCAGAAAATCCCAGCAGCATGTTCTTTACAGGTAATAAGCCTTTGTCATGCGGGATACAGGAGTAGAGTGAAACAGTATCAATAGTTACAAAGATATTATTTTTGTCCCACTTTACCTTTTGTACTAATCTGAGAAAATGTTTAGTATCTTTCAAAAACCCAGGTAGAGACTGCACCACCGGCTGCAATTGTGCATCAACCCATTGCCCTAATCTTTCCCCCAGGGAGCCAATAGCTGAAATAATTGGTCTCCAGTGATTTGTGTACTTTTGGTAGAAATTTAAATATTGGTATTCTTGGATGTTCTACAAATACATACTCACTGATCTTATTGGACAAAATTGACTTTTCAACTCCTAGGTCTAAAATATGTGTCAATTCCCTTTGAAATTTATGTGTTAGGTTAAATGTGAGTTTTTTGTATGTGTTAGAGTCATTTAGCTGCCTATAAGCCTCATTCAGATATTGTTCCTTACCCAGGACTACTATTGATCCTCCCTTATCAGATTTAAGAATCACTATGTCACTGTTATTCTCCAATTTATTTAGAGCAAAATGCTCTTTACTATTTAAGTTATTAATAGATATTTTATTTCTAGAGACCTCCTCTGACATAGTGATCAAATCTTGTTCTACTATTGAATTAAATAGTTCAATAACATCGTTTCTAGCATTAACAGGGTAAAAAGTACTTTTTTTTACTTCTTTAATCATCTACTGTCTATGACACCCATTTGCCATGTTAGACTATGACTGCAAATTACACAAAGAAACAATGTCACATAAATCACCAAAGTTATGATTTTCATTCAAAGTAGGCATTGATCTATGCTCAGACACATCAGTATTTGCATTCTCTAAAGATCTATCTTGATTAGAAAAATGCTTTCTCAATACAATCTTTCTAACAAATTTGTTAGTGTCCAGGATAGTGTCAAATAAATTGAAGTCCCTTGAGGGGGAAAATCTTAATCCTTTGGACAGCAATAGTTCTTCTTGTTTACTCAATAGTATAGGAGATAAGTTTATTATCTTTAATTTTTGTTGTTCTTCTTTTTCCACTGTGTCTTTCGACTTGGGTATCTTGGGGTTTGTACTTCTATTGCACCCTTGCTTTCTTCTTGAATTTCTGGAACTTTTTCTCTTTCCTTCTGTTGCTTTCTCCGTTTTTTGGCCTAGCTCCCAAATCTGTATTTTGATTTTCTGCTGTTCTCTTAGGGGTTGAAGTTGTAGGAGTATCATCAGTCAGATTTAAATTTGATTTTTCACCTCCATCCGTTGTATTACTCTCAAAACTAGTGAAAATTACTTTCTTTGGAGTAGTCTTGCTGTTATTCATTTTCTTTTGTTTCTTAGTGTAATTCTTCTTTTTATCCGTATTCCAATTATAGACTATCCCTAATTCGTAGTCTTTGGAATCTCTCTCATATTTTTTCAATTTAAAATCTGATAGTTCTACATTTATTTTTTCCATTGTTTCATCCAATTGATTTTGGAAAGGTGTCAATTTCTCATCATCTTTAAAATCTTTAAGTTAATCTATTTCAGCAAGAATTAATTCCCTCTGTTCTTTTTTAAACTTGTTAGAAAGATTGTATTGAGAAAGCATTTTTCTAATCAAGATAAATCTTTAGAGAATGCAAATACTGATGTGTCTGAGCATAGATCAATGCCTACTTTGAATGAAAATCATAACATTGGTGATTCATGTGACATTGTTTCTTTGTGTAATTTGCAGTCAGAGTCAGGGGCGTATTTAGGTTTTGTGCTGCCCTAGGCACTCAAAATTCTGCTCACCCCCCACCCCACCCCAGGTTTAAAGGGCCACTAAACACAAAATCTTTCTTTCATGATTCAGATAGAAAATAGAAAATTAAACAACATTACAATTTACTTCCATTATTTATTTTGCTTCATTTTTTAAATATCCTTAGTTGAATAAAAAGCAATGCACATGGTGAGCCAATCACACGAGGCTTCTATGTGCAGCAACCAATCAGCAGCTAGTGAGCATATCTAGATATGCTTTTAATCAAAGAATATCAAGAGAATAAAACAAATTAGATAAAATAAGTAAATTAGAAAGATGTTTAAAATTGCATTGTCTTTCTAAATCATAAAAGAAAAAATGTGGGTGGCATGTCCCTTTAAGGCCTTTTTTAGACATAATATTTTTGGGGCAGGGTGTAAAAAATAAAAAAAATAATGTCTTTTTAAGTCTTATTAAGTAGATGTTCATATACATATATATATATATATATATATATATATATATATATATATATATATATATATATATATATATTAATATTAAGACATTATTTTGCAAGTCAAATGATTAAAGTGTTTATATCAGAATAAAAAATATGCTTCACTGTATGATAGTTTGTCAGTAGGTAGTTGTTTAACCTTAAACATCTTCTTTGGTGATTACCAGTTATTTAAGCAAAATATCTGCTTGGATAAATATGTAATGAATATACAAACTGGCCTTTAAAAGTACTTAAAAATACAACAGTAGTTATGATAAGTTTAGGAATTGTATCCTAGGGGATAAAGTCACATCATACAATCATAATAAAGTATATACTTGTATTGTTTCTGAATGTATTAAATGCATACAACATATTTTTAGTTGTGTTTTAAGTCACATGGTTGTATAGATTCAGCAATAAATACTTATTCTTTGCATGTGTGACAGATAGACGAACAGTAAATGTACAAGTATTTAGTGACTAATCCGTTTAAGTATTTTAATGCCTAATGAAGATGTATTGAAGGGAGAAAGGAATATGCTGTTTCACAGTGGTCACGGTGTAGTGCACACTGCACTGTGTAGTCTGTGTGAGTCTCAATCACATGGTGGAGCCAGGAAGAATACTGCATTTCCTCTCAGTCCAGGCTGTGCATGTGAGCTCCGCCTCCACTGTCACCACGTCATGCGCACCCACATACAATCCCATAGGATAGCAATAGCCGGCCCTGGTTGATTTAGCCACCTGGCCCTGAGTTCAGTAGAGTGGCCATAGGGACTCAAAATTCTGCTGCCCCTTTAAAATCTGCTGCCCTAGGCACCAGCCTTGTTGGCCTATGCCTTAATACGCCCCTGGTCAGAGTCTAACATGGCAAATGGGTGTCATAGACAGCAGATGATTAAAGAAGTCAAAAAAAGTACTTTTTACCCTGTTAATGCTAGAAACGATGTTATTGAAATATTTCATTCAATAGTAGAACAAGATTTATTCACTATGTCAGAGGAGGTCTCTAGAAATAAAACATCTATTAATAACTTAAATAGTAAAGAACGTTTTGCTCTAAAAAAAAATTGGAGAATAACAGTGACATAGTGATTCTTAAATCTGATAAGGGAGGATCAATAGTAGTCCTGGGTAAGGAACAATATCTGAATGAGGCTTATAGGCAGCTAAATGACTCTGACACATAAAAAAACTCACATTTAACCCAACACATAAATTTCAAAGGGAATTGACACATATTTTAAACCTAGGAGTTGATAAGTCAATTTTGTCCAATAAGATCAGAGTGTATGTATTTGTAGAACATCTAAGAATACCAATATTTAAATTTCTACCAAAAGTACACAAATCACTGGTTAATCCCCCAGGGAGACCAATTATTTCAGCTATTGGCTCCCTGGGGGAAAGATTAGGTCAATGGGTTGATGCACAATTGCAGCCGGTGGTGCAGTCTCTTCCTGGGTTTTTGAAAGATACTAAACATCTTCTCAGATTAGTACAAAAGGTAAAGTGGGACAAAAATAATATCTTTGTAACTATTGATGCTGTTTCACTCTACTCCTGTATCCCCCATGACAAAGGCTTATTAGCTGTAAAGAACATGCTGTTGGGATTTTCTGATTATGGTTGAGAATTTATTGATTATATACTAGAGGTCATTTCCTTTTTACTCAAGAATAATTATTTTATCTCTAACGGCGAGTCCTTTATGCAACTTAGAGGAACGGCGATGGGTGCGAAATTCGCCCCATCTTATGCAAACCTTTACTTAGGGGACTTTGAAAGGCTATTCATCCTTAGTGAGGAGAATCCATTTACAAATAATATTAAATTCTATACTAGATTTATAGATGATATTCTCCTAGTTTGGGAGGGACCAATTGTAGAGTTGAAACTGTTCATGGAATATTTGAATAACAATAGAGGCAACTTAAAGTTCACCTATAGTTTCTCTGAAATTAATATGCCATATTTGGATGTATCTTTATCCCATGAACAAGATAAAATCATTTCTGAAGTTTACAGGAAGGAAATTAGTGGTAACACCATCTTGAGAGCAGACTCATCCCACCCATATCATCTGAAAAAGGGCATACTTAAGGGCCAGTACATCAGATTAAGACGGAACTGCACTAACTTAAACTTCTATTGGGAGCATGCAAATGAATTGACCTCACGTTTAATAGAAAGGGGTTATGATTCCTCTGTTTTGCATAACATAGCAGGTCAGATATCTAGATACGATAGAAACAATCTTTTAACTGATAAAAAGAAAGAAAGGGCAAGTTATGGTGATATTAATTTCATAACTTAGAGCACTAGCGTCAGGTGCTTGTTTGGATCGGCGAGTTAGTGATTGCACTAAGGATTATGCTGAGCATGTAAGTCCATAAGAAATCGCCATAGAAGAGGTTTAACTTGCCAGAGGAGGGGTAAGTTCACTGTTTGTGCACATCACTGTATACAAGTTGCTTAGTGGGAAATATACGATACTGTGACGTCCGCGATGTGTGGAGCTCAGGGTGAGCTGTAAGTCACTAATGTCTGCACAAATGGCTATATTAGTGTGAAGTTACACGTGAATATCTCTGCATGACAAATATTGGTGCTAAGAAATATATCACAATAAGCAACTGAAAGGATCAGGACTTTAATCATATAACATGGAATTGAACACAGATGTTCACTGTCCAGTTCACAAAGGCTACATTCTGTAAGAAGCAGATACACTGCGTGATGTCAGAATAACATGAATGATATGCCAACGGATCCTTATGGTTCGTAACCGATTGGTAACCATGTCAACCATAAACAATACAAATAGAGGCACTAGGTGCGTGGCCGGCCCCTAAACCCTGACGAAGTCACGTAACCGTGACAAAATGCGTAGGTGGGAGGGGCTTAGGGGTAGCATACGTTCCAATATATCGGCACTCGGAGCTTGTTGTGGGTAGCTTTAAAATCTAAAACTTAAAAACTTTAACTTAATATGATGTTGGTAAATGGCGGTTTGTTATAAACCAATTTAACTCTCTGTGGTTCGCACTTAGCAATAACATTCAGCCTAAAATTAGATATTCTTTATCGTAGATCATTTACCTTTATCCGTAATCACATAGTGGATGCATAAAGGAAACACCACCCACTTAAATTGCCCTAAACTGTAAAGCCTAAAAGGATTTGGTGGAACGGATTTGAACAGTGCCACTGTCTAATAGATATTAGCTTGAGGTACATATTTAACCCCTATGTGGGAAACTGTTGATTACAGTGTTACAAGAATCATTGTGTGTATGTGATTAAACACAGAGTGACAACTGAATGAATCTGTGTGCATAATAACACTATTTTACTTGGTGTTTAAATACACAAATTAATTAGCACCATATACAGCTGACTAATATACAAGGAAACAGTGCATCTGTGTGAATATGATATAGTTTAGAATTATCTGATGCAATGAGAGACACATGACATGTATCAGAATAGATTCTATGTTTGAATCAGAGCTGCCCACTATGAATAACAAGCTCAGATAATTGATATTGGGAGTTGTATGCACCATAATATTAATAGGTGTCTAAGGATATAGGCTTCCAGTTATAAATCAGTGAGTGTCTTAAAGAGACAGACACCCACTATCTGAGTGATTGATATATAACATTTGAGGCATTGATATTATCTATACTTACTCCCCAATTACTTACCTGGTATGATAATTGTATACCACTACCCTAAGCCCTATGGTCTTATTTTTAATGTGTGTTAATCCTTTATGTTGGTCTGATTAGCGATGTTGCGAAAGGGGTGGACTGATAATTAACCCTTTCATTCAGATGACATATAGGAATTGTGTGTGTGTTTGATATTTCCTGAGTGTCCAAGAATTTTAACATGGTTACAATAAAGTTTCACTTTTTAATGTGTGTATTTCTTTAATTACCCCACAATCTTTATATATTGGCTATACTGTTTTTGCATGAGTGCTTCAGCAATAAGTCCTTGGCCAGGATAGATCCAAGGGGCATTTAGGTGAATACCTAGGGATCAGTCAAACCGGACGCAGAGAAAATCATATTGCGCAGGGCGTTAATCTGATTTGCTGGGAGTCTTAAGACACTTCAAAGTGTGAGTATGGAATTAATTTTTAAATATGCAGATTGTAGCACATTTAAACCTGTTATTGATGAGAATACTAATATAGTTAAAAGACTGAAAGATGTATGGTTGCAATGTGAGAATGAAAATAAGCTTATTGATAAAAAGAGGTTTTGTTTTACAAAAGAAAAAATAAAATGACAGAATTGCATGAAACTGTTGTTAGCAATTAATGACCAATTGAATAGAGCAAAAACCAAACATTCTTCGATAGCCATAATAATAGAAACCAATGTTGACAGATTACATGCGAATTGTCCCATGTGTGGTGTGAATGCAGGATATATTAATACCTTAGAAGAAAATTATGACGCGAGAGGCCAACTTATAGCTTCATTGAGACAGGGACCTGCAAACCTAACCCCTGTCCCAGTATTAAATCAGGAGAATCCACCTGTGTCTGAGGAAGATGGGGCACATGTTGATGGGGGAAGGGTGCTAAGTCCACATTGTGATTGGAGGAGGGTGCCTATTCCACACAGTGAGGATAGATTTGATCACACACAAAATACAGAGAGCACACACATTCCCATACTAACTCCACAGATAACTAAGCCAAGAACATTAAGTCCAGAACACCAAACAGATACTTTATCACTAACACGCAGTTTAAGATCCAGGGGAAGAAATTTAACTCAATCGCAAAATTTACTTTTCTCTACCACCTCTCCTGGAACATCATCCCTGGTAACAACTACCATTAAAAACCAAGATAGAGATAAAGTAATGAGACAACTGGTAAAGTTAAAACCCCTCTTTCCAGTGTATGATGTAAAAGCAGATGTATTTACTAACATGTCAAATTTTGAGTCTGCAATAAAACAATACATGCTTTCTCCTAAATAAGCATGTATAATGCTAAAGATTTGGCTTCCAGGTAGCATTGCGGCTAGACTACAATCACCAGTTGCAGGCCCAGTTAATTTGAACACAGATTGGTTTAAGGAGGATGAATGGGGTTCAGATGGGGACAGATTAAAAGCAGCTTGTAAACTAGTCACAGGGAGTAGAGATTTAGACAGTCACCCTCTTGCAGAAATGCAAGTAGCATTAAATGATGACCCATGGGTATTTGCAGCTAAATTTGAACAAATATATAGATTGACACACAGAATTTCACCAGAACAGACACCTCATGATATGTTGCAGTATTTAATTAAAAAGTTCACATATTTGGAACCTAGCATACAAATGATGGCTGAGGAAAAGAATACACTAGAGGATGTGTTATCGATTATAGGTAAGGCTAGGCAAAACATTCTAAAGAAAAGGAACACAGGGCAACAGAGGATTGCTGTGGTAACCACTAATGAAGGGAAACAAAAATATTCAGAGGGTCCCTTTAAAGGTACTTGCCATTATTGCAATAAATATGGGTACAGACAAGTAGATTGCAGATTTTTTAAGAGAATTCAGAAGGAAACTGAGGGAGGGCAGGAAAGATTACATCCAACTGCACCTCCAAAAGAAAGCTATGACCAGAATTGGGTAGGGAAAAATAACAAGATTAAGCCTCCAGATAAAACAGGACAGGAATACACCCCAAAGCTTAGGCCTGGTACTAATATGTATGGCTCAGCGCATGAGGCTTTGAGAGTGATGACTCTGGGGGGAGGGGAAATGGGATATCATGAAAAGAATTATGAAAATAATTTTCCTCTGATATCCTTCTCTGACTGACTACCTCAGGCCCTGGATGACATGGTCCCTATATGTAACACCTTTAGGGATCATTCTGGACATCCCTGTGTCTATGGTGTGATTGAGGGCCATCACACAAAACTTCTCATAGACACAGGAGCTTCAGTGACTCTGACAGACTTACCATTAAGTCCCCCACAGGGGACCAGACAGACATTTCTTGTGGGACTTGGGGGATCCCAGTCCCAAGCATCCCTTATGCCAAATGTGACTATGACACTAGGCAATCAGTGGACTAAGGAAATTCCCATTTGGCAGAGCAAAAACACAGAGGATACAATACTTGGTGCTGATATAATGAGATCAAAAGGGATGAGAGTGGACCTGTGTAACAATGTTTTGTGGAGGGATACTAGAGGGAGAAAGCCTGTTATATTAAATGACTCTTACATCAGTCATATAGCATCCATTGCATCAGTTCCTTCAGAAAGGGTGCGGCCGGATACTGAAAGTTACCCTGATTTGAAGAGATTGGTCATGGATTTCCATGACATATGGGCTCAACATAAGAATGATTGTGGCATATTAAAAGGCATTGAAATCAATATTGTGGGCCCTGGCCCCCCTCCACAAAGACATTATCATTTTCCAGCAGAAGCTATTGAACCTGTGAGGCAACTTATTAGTCAGCTTGAAAGCCAAGGAATAATTAGAAAATGTTCCTCCTCTAATAATTATTCTTTGTGGCCAGTAAAGAAAGCAAATAATACTTGGAGGTTAACTGCTGATTTTCGTTTGGTGAATAAAGTAAACCCACCTGTTACAAATTTAGTTGCTTCTACTCCTGAAGTTGTATCCAAACTGAGTGCCACGTGTAGGTTCTGGATATAAGTAATGGTTTTTGGAGTGTCAGACTAGCCCCAGAGTGCCAATATAAGTTAGTTTTTTGCTTTGCTAACACGCAATATTGCTTCATTTCGCTCCCTCAGTGCTTTCATAGCTCTCCGACATACTTTCACCAAACATTAGCAGAGGTATTAAAAAACATTCTCAGTCCCAGAAAGTATCATACAGTATGTAGATTATATTTTGTTATGAACAGAGACAGTAGAGGAACATTTGGAGCGGCTGAATGAACTGTTTGACTTGATTGCTGAATATGGTCTCAAGTTAAACACTTCAAAGGTACAATTAATGAGACAAAAGGTGACATTTTTGTGAGTATCAATCCAAAGGGGTACAAGATGCCCTACTAGAGAACTAGTTACAGTCATTCTTCAGGTGCCCAGACCGTTGCTTAGGCAGTGCTTAAGACAATTCTTAGGCTTGGTAATTTTTTTTTGTGATTTCATTGAAGAGTTTGCTGAAAAAGCAAAACTTCTTTATGATATTTTGAAAGGAGAGGATGTTGGAAAAGTTCCTTGGAGTGTAGAACATAAGGAAGCATTTAAAGTATTAAAGGAAGGTTTAGCATCAGCCCCTGCCCTTGCCACAGTGGAGAGGGAGGCCCCATTTGCTTTACAAACATATGCATCTGACACTTCTATTTCCACAGTCCTACTGCAGGAGAAGGCTGAAAAATTGAGGCCTGTTGGCTATTTTTCCAGACTTCTTACTCCAGTAGAGAAAGGATATGACTCATGTATCAAGGCTTTGTTAGGGGTGTATTAGTCAGTTCAGGCTACTGAGCATATAGTGGGATTTGGGAAGCTCATCCTACAAACACCACAAACCCCTATAAAACTGTTGTTGGAAAAATGATTAAGTGTGGTTTCAACAAAAAGAGTGACTAGGTGGTTAATAGATTTGCAACATCATGACATCACTGTAGAACACAAAGCAAAATACACATTACCCCAGCTAATGCACACTCAGGGGGAACCCCATGACTGCACAGAGACATTCACACACAGGAAATCACCTCATAAATTGTTCAGGGACAAAACTTCACCCCAAGATTTACAAATTTATGTAGATGGTTCAAGATTTTGGCAGGATGGTCAATTTAATACTGGTTTTGCAATTTGAGTCCCATCTAAACAATTAGCTCTTAAATTTATGCTACCCCGATCATTCTCATCACAGAGAGCAGAATTAGAAGCCATTTCTATGGCTTGCCACAAGTTTGACACACAGGACATTTATATATACATTGACAGTGCCTACGTTACCAGATCACTGACAGAGTACTTACTCAGCAGGCAAACCATTGTCACATGTTCAAGCCCTTAAGAAATTGGTAGATTGGGGAATACAGCACCCATTGCAGTCAGCCATTGTTAAAGTTAAGTCACACACACATTTCACAGATGACCATTCACAAGGAATTGCACATGTGGACATGTTAGCCAAACAGACAGCTTTAGATGGGGATGCATGGCAATCAGATGAGAATGACAGTGAGAAAGAGGAAACATGGAGAGAGCATGTTGCATCTAAATATAGAATGGCACACATAGCAAAGATTACAATGATAGATCCAGAGGTACCTGATTTGCAAACAGAATAAGCTAAATATCCTAACCTTTCCCCTCTGCTAGAAGAACAGCAAACACTCCCAAATGGTTATTCAATTTGTAATCGGTTAATATGTTACTCCAATCCTACTGATCCACAAGCAAAATTGTTTTTGTGGTCCCAAGTCATTTGCAGGGACCTATAACACAGCAAACCTATTCTCTTCTTGGGCATATTGGCCAAAGTGCATTAGAGTACCATTTAAGGCAAAAATGTCATTGGCCAGATTTAGCAGAAACCTGTTTAAAATGTGTACAAGAGTGTTTAATTTGTGCTCCAATAAATCCACGTCCTAAAGGTCAGAGACCCATTCTCCAGAGAATACCAGTAGCAGATGACCCTTGGAAAGCTATCCAAATTGATTTTATAGGCCCACTTCCACTATCAAAGGCGGGTCTCAGGTATGCCCTAATAATTGTAGATATTTTTTCAAAATGGGCCCTACTGGGAATACAGACAAGATTTCATGTACCATATCATCCATAATCCTCTGGTATAGTTGAGCGCATGAATCGCACATTAAAAACAAAATTGTCCAAAATGCTTTCCCTGTATTGTAAATCATGGGCAACACATCTTCCAGCAGTTCTAATGGTTATTAGAGCTACACCATCAAATGCTACCAAGTGTTCTCCCTTTGAGCTTTCATTATTACAGGGAGAAAGATTTTATTACTACAGGGAGAAAGAGGGCATTAGGCCACCCAGGTGAACCACAATTGTCTACCCCCTTGAGAGAATCTGTGTCTAGAGATTAATATCTCTCCCAAATTCAGGAGTAGTTGAGCTCACTGCTACTTTTTGCTGCCTCTAATATGGCCCCAACAGATTGTACATTTTCATCTACACCTCAAACTCTATTTGAGAAGGGGGGATTGATCATGAATAAAAATGTTCACAAAAATTCTCCCTGGGATGCAAATTGGGAAGGGCCTTATAGAATTTTGGACACATTGGGTAATACTGTGATTGAAATAGAAAGATCAACCCCTGGGAAAACCAGAAGGCAGCCTGGTTACAAATGGGTCAATGTAAATTGTATAGAGGGACAGTTGTCCCAGTTGTAGATATTTCTGCTAAGAACTGAAATTCTCTTAATCTTTTTGACAGATTTCATTATGTGGAACCTGAAAGGAATGATCACCACCAAGCTCTTTTTATTTGTGTCGGTGTTATTGCAAAAACTTCCAATTTGTGACTGTAATGAACTTTCAATCACCAACCTCACAAGGAGTTGTAGATGGAGCTCTAGCAACATCATCAGAGGATGGACAAGCTTCTGGAGTTCTAAAGACCTTAACAAAGATTGTTTGGGAAAATTGACTTTTAATGTGGTGGGAGGATTTAAATATTTGCTGAAAAACATCAAGACAATTTAAATGGTTTTTGGAGAGTCAATCAGGGTAATAAAGTGGAATGGGAATGTAAGTGGGTTGCTTGGGGAAAATGGACTGTAGGTCTGGTGGGAGAAGGTATTTCTGTGTCTACAACATTTGCTAATCCTATTCACACTATAAATGGCGATAACTATAACATAACCAAGGTTATATTTGAACAACAAATTGGAGATTAATTGGAGAGTTACAGCTTCCAACTTTGGTTAAAGTATAATTAAGAATAGATCAAAAAAGGCAAACAACTACTTTTGCACATTTGATCTTTTCTACTTTAATCACTACACCAAAGAGGAAGCATTATGACAATACTCCAATGTGTGAGGGGAAAAGAGTTGTTTCTTGTGGTCCATTTCAAATAAGTACAATCAAGACAATTCCAGTATTAAGGGACGCCACATTTCAGTTAATCACATGGAAGATTAAAATAATAGATTGGCTAGTTTCCACACATTACCAAAATTGTTCCAGAATTACTGCCACTATGGAAAAAACATTAGTTAAATGGGCAGAAGGTACTAGGAGAAGGACTAGGAGGGATATTGTGGATACACTTTTGGGAGGTGTGGGAACAGGGTTAGGGTTGGTAAACTCCATATATCCAGCTTAACAACAACCTTACAGTCTCAGGGGACGTTGAATGCAAAAGGGATTGTTGTTAACAGTTTTGCATCAGAACACAAAGAATTATGGTTAAACAGTTGGTTAGGTTGCAGGGAAAATATATGCAGGGCTACTTTTCTTGTGCCCACTAGTGAAACCTATCAGAAAGTTTATCATTTGTTTTTACTAGGAACATCTGTCACAGAATCTCATGTTTTACATCATGAGTTAGAGTTCCCAAATTTTATATGGAATGGTTCCCATATGGAACAGGTAGACATGTCTGGCTGCATAAGGTTTCCTTCTAAAGTTTTATGTCTACCCAACCAGGCAAGAATACTTTTTGACTCCTGCTGGCATAATCACTCATATTGCAATGGTTTTGTGGAGAAAATTAATCCCCAAGATATGTTTTTCCATTAGGACAAGGAAAGGTGTGTTTTGTTTCTTTGAAGCGTAAAGATGAGGTGAATGTATGGTTTGACAAGTGTAATTCAAGGGAACAAATCAGACCAGGGATTTATTGTATTACTGGGTACCTTGTAAGGATAAGTTCACTACAGTTTAACTTCACTGTCCCACAGTTACTCACAAATAATGCTACCTTGGGGGCTCCACTTATAACACCAATATTAGTAGATGATGCACCTTAGCAAAAATGGGTAACCTTATTGCAAAAAGATTCTGTTTTACTGGAACATCTTACAAATTTTGGGGAAAGGGTTCATGTAAATTTTTCAGGGACAGGAACTAAAAAGACTTGAACATACCTTTACGATGTCAAGTTCTACCTGGTGGCAGAAATTACCATATTCCTTTTCAAAACAGTCATCATGGGGTTCTGCGTTGGGAAATCTGTTCATACATCAATTTATAATCATAATATTTATTTCTATATTATGTATTATTATTCAAATTTGTATGTGTTGTTATTTAAAATCATTAATTGCACTTGTATATCACTTGTATTATGGTATGCGAATGGAAGCATCCTTAGTACACTAATATAGCCATCACACATAGGTGGGGTTAGGAATCTTCAATCAGATTCACTCATATAAAACAACAATTGGAATGGAAGGGTACAGAAACCTCCATTGCCAATAGGAGGGAATGTAATATTGGCATAATCTGAATTCAGATGTGGTTAGGAAGTGGTAATATATGGTATATCACTGTAAGAACTCAGCTGTGTGGTCAGGAAGGGGTTAACTCCTCATTCAGATACTGGAATGTAGAAAGATCACATTACTAGGCCCTGTCTGCTAATTATGACCAACTGGTTTAAGTGTAATATATAGAGACCCTTTGTGTGACCATATGCCCTTTCCCCAACCGCATGGCATGACTGCAATCATATACTTGGACATGAGAAAGGGGGGTTTCATTTGAGTGACATCATCATTGGGGGAGGGATGAAAACTTATATTAGACCATACACAAAAAGTCAAACTCTCTCTTATCTTTGGGATGCTGCTCTGTTAACATCTTACTGAAAACCTCTATTACAGCACACCACACACACTCACATTAGGATGGGCACATGCATTAGTGTAATATTGATGTTTAATTCAGTGCTGTGTATCTATAAGTGATCTGCATATGTGTAATTATATTTTATCTGCATATTATATTAATGTTTATTTAGCCTCATTGTAATAAAAGCAAGACTTTGTGAGCTATGCCCTTGCAGATAGTTTAATTAAGCTAGTGATTGTGTGTTAATATTTTATAGTGGGTATAATAATTCATAAGGGATTATTAAAAGGAATATTAGCATATCACTAAAGGTATAGCAAACAGACACTAAGAAATACAGAGTCTTAGTTCATTCAGTTATTTCATTATGCAAAACTGGGGAATGGATAATAAAGGGATTATCTATCTTTTAAACAATACAAATTTCCAAGTAAATTGTCCCTTTAATAATACTTTTGAAGGGATTAATGTGTTAAAGTTTGTGATTTTGGAAGTTGCTAAAAAAGGAAAGTGGAATCTAATGATAATCTTAAACCTTTAGCCAGACTTCATGGGCAAGATTACATATGCAGCGCAGGCTTCAGCATTGCCCGTAATTTCACCTTGCATATTGGGGAATCACATAAACTATTAGGATTTTTTATTTGTATTTTAACTTAGTATTTTATTATTTTATGTAATTGGGGTTAATTTAGGGGGTGCTAGGTTAGCGGCTTAGTGATTAAATTACTTTATTGCATTGTGGGGGGTTGGCGGATTAGAGGTCAATAGGTTAATTAGGTTTATTGCGTTGTGGAAGGTTGGTGGTTTAAGGGTTAATAGGTTAATTAGGTGTATTGTGTTGTGGGGGGTTTGGCGGTTTAGGGGTTAATCACTTTATTAGGCAATTAACGATGTGGGGGATGGCTGATTAGGGGTTAATACATTTATTAGGCAGTTTGTAATGTGGGGGGATGGCGGATTTGGGATAATCACTTTATTAGGCAGTTTGCAATGTGGCGGGGTTGGCGGATTAGGGGTTAATATATTTATTAGGCAGTTCGCGATGTAGGGGGATGGCGGATTAGGGGTTAATACATTTATTAGATAGATTGCAATGTGGGGGTTGGCAGATTAGGGGTTAATAGATTTTATTTAGTTATTGTGGTGGGGGGATGATGGTTGACAGGTAGATATTGCGCATGCGTTAGGTTTTAGTTAGAACTTCTAGGTAGTTACGGTACTTATATATTCAGTGCAAGGCTTGCTGCATCTGCCTATGTGTGGTGAGGTGAAAATTGAGTAAAATTTCTCAATCTTCGCTGCGTAAGTGCTTGCGCTGAATATATGATACAGATTTAAATGCGGCGCCGCATATGTAATCTCGCCCTATGTGTATAACAGATGATCTGCATAATTTATTCACAATAATAATAATAATAATGCAATATCACTTACTCTGGATTTCAAATAACCAGTAAATTTTTTCTGACAAATATTACAATGTCCTTTTATTTCCCTGTATCGTGTGACAGTCATTAGCCATTTACAGACTCATATATGTATATGCTGTAAATGCTTGCTCATGTTTAGTAGAAGCTGGTGTCTCATAAAGTATGCAGATAAAAGATTGCAAACTTTAATAGTGTAAGTCAAATGGAAAGCTTTTTTTTTTTTAAATGATATGCTCTATCTGAATAATGAAAGTTTAATTTTAGCTTTTAGTGTCACAACCTATATAGATATCTCTTCAACAAAGAATACTATGGGAATGAAGTAAACTGAAAGACAGCATTTTAGCCAATCAGTGCTGAGTGATAAGTAACTTCACTGGAGTGAGCACAATGTTATCTATATTTCATACGTGAACTAGCACCAAGATGATAGATATGACACCCACACAGCAGACAATATTCATGCTGAGCTCTGAATTAGATATAAAATGTCACTACTGGAGGAAATGTACAAGGTAGAACAACAACTGCAGAGTAAACCCAAGTATACAGAGATAGGAATGGTGAAGGGCTAAGATGAGTTATGTCCATTTAATCAAATGAGTTTATGAGTGAGAGTCTTGGAACAGGCTGGTGGAGGAAATAGTGTCTGCATAGTTGATAGCAATAGGCAGATTCTATAATAGGCTTGTGAATAATAACTTGATGAGAGCAGTAGACAAACTGTGAGCAGGCCTAATTGGCTAAGTGACTGTGTAACAAGCTGGCTGCGAACAACAGGTTGACTGTGTAGTAAGCTTCTGTGTATCAGTAAGGCTTTGAATAAAACTTACTGGAAGCAGCAGACAGTCTATGAAGCAGTCTTCAGTGTAG
The DNA here is from genome assembly GCF_027579735.1 of Bombina bombina. Taxonomy (NCBI): domain Eukaryota; kingdom Metazoa; phylum Chordata; class Amphibia; order Anura; family Bombinatoridae; genus Bombina; species Bombina bombina. The sequence continues at coordinate 213,346,569 of NC_069499.1, read as the reverse complement.
CAGAGATGCAATGAACTTACAAGCTGCAGGCAGATTGCTGAAGCAGGCCTGTGTGGCTGGAAGTCTGTTTAACAAGCTGGATGTAAGCAACTGTAAACAATGTAGCAAGCTTCTGTGTTGCAGTGACACTGTGAGACAAACTTGCTAAGAGTTGCAGGCAGATTGTTGAAGTAGCCTTCTGAGAAGTAGGGAGGCTTGAGTATAAAAAATATGGGGCGCAATCCGATATATGGCGTGGAAACCTGCACCGCCTGTAGTTTCAGCTCGCAACTCAAGCTATCCCATATACGGCGCCGTCAGATGCTAAAGTGCCGTAAGTCTGACAAACTAGCGATGTCCAGAAATCTGCGTAAGTACACATTTCTGGAGTCGCCAGTGACTTACGGCACTTTAGAAACTGCCGGCGCCTACAAAAACTGCCTAAAGTATTAAATCTCCCATACTGTCTAACACGCCTCCCAAACACAGCCCGACACGTATACCCCTCTATCCGCTATCCCCCCTCACTCTCCTAATAATAAATGTATTAACCCCTAAACTGCCGCTCCCGGGCACCGCCGCCACCTACATTAACTACACCCTAATGTGAGCCCCTTACACCGCCGCCACATATATTACCTACCCCCTAATGTGAGCCCCTTACACCGCCGCCACCTATATTACCTACCGCCTAATGTGAGCCCCTTACCCCGCCGCCACCTACATTACCTACCCCCTAATGTGAGCTCCTTACACCATCGCCACCTACATTACCTACCCCCTAATGTGAGCTCCTACCTCGCCGCAAGCTATATTACCTACCCCCTAATGTGAGCTCCTACCCCACCGCCAGCTATATTAAAATTATTAACCCCTAATTTAATCCCCCTACACCGCCGCCAGCTATATTAAATACATTAACCCTTAATCTAATCCCCCTACACCGCCGCCAGCTATATTAAATACATTAACCCCTAATCTAATCCCCCTACACCGCCACCAGCTATATTAAATACATTAACCCCTAATCTAATCCCCCTACACCGCCACCTATATTAACTATATTAACCCTAATTATATTAGGGTTAATATAGTTAATATAGTTATTTTATTATATATATTAACTATATTAACCCTAATATAATTAGGGTTAATATAGTTAATATAGTTATTATATTATATATATTAACTATATTAACCCTAATTATATTAGGGTTAATATAGTTAATATAGTTATTATATTATATATATATTAACTATATTAACCCTAATAATATTAGGGTTAATATAGTTAATACATTTATTATATTATATATATATTAACTATGGCCTACATTTGGAGTTTGGCGGTAGCCGTGAAAACCAGCGTTAGAGGCTCCTAACGCTGGTTTTAGGCTACCGCCGGTATTTGGAGTCATTCAAAAAAGGGTCTAATGCTCACTTTTCAGCCGCGACTTTTCCATACCGCAGATCCCCTTACGTCAATTGCGTATCCTATCTTTTCAATGGGATCTTTCTAACTCCGGTATTTAGAGTCGTGTCTGAAGTGAGCGTTAGAAATCTAACGACAAAACTCCAGCCGCAGAAAAAAGTCAGTAGTTAAGAGCTTTCTTTGCTAACGCCGGTTTATAAAGCTCTTAACTACTGTGCTCTAAAGTACACTAACACCCATAAACTACCTATGTACCCCTAAACCGAGGTCCCCCCACATCGCCGACACTCGATTAAATTTTTTTAACCCCTAATCTGCCGACCGCCACCTACATTATACTTATGTACCCCTAATCTGCTGCCCCTAACACCGCCGACCCCTATATTATATTTATTAACCCCTAACCTGCCCCCCACAACGTCGCAGCCAGCTACCTACAATAATTAACCCCTAATCTGCCGACCGCAAAGAGCCGCCACCTACATTATAGCTATGTACCCCTAATCTGCTGCCCCTAACACCGCCGACCCCTATATTATATTTATTAACCCCTAATCTGCCCCCCTCAACGTCGCCTCCACCTGCCTACACTTATTAACCCCTAATCTGCCGAGCGGACCGCACCGCTACTATAATAAAGTTATTAACCCCTAATCCGCCTCACTAACCCTATAATAAATAGTATTAACCCCTAATCTGCCCTCCCTAACATCGCCGACACCTAACTTCAATTAATAACCCCTAATCTGCCGACTGGAGCTCACCGCTATTCTAATAAATGTATTAACCCCTAAAGCTAAGTTTAACCCTAACACTAACACCCCCCTAAATTAAATATAATTTTAATCTAACGAAATTAATTAACTCTTATTAAATAAATTATTCCTATTTAAAGCTAAATACTTACCTGTAAAATAAATCCTAATATAGCTACAATATAAATTATAATTATATTATAGCTATTTTAGGATTAATATTTATTTTACAGGTAACTTTGTATTTATTTTAACCAGGTACAATAGCTATTAAATAGTTAATAACTATTTAATAGCTAAAATAGTTAAAATAATTACAAATTTACCTGTAAAATAAATCCTAACCTAAGTTACAATTAAACCTAACACTACACTATCAATAAATAAATTAAATAAAATACCTACAATTACCTACAATTAAACCTAACACTACACTATCAATAAATTAATTAAATACAATACCTACAAATAACTACAATGAAATAAACTAACTAAAGTACAAAAAATAAAAAAGAACTAAGTTACAAAAAATAAAAAAATATTTACAAACATTAGAAATATATTACAACAATTTTAAACTAATTAAACCTACTCTAAGCCCCCTAATAAAATAACAAAGCCCCCCAAAATAAAAAAATGCCCTACCCTATTCTAAATTACTAAAGTTCAAAGCTCTTTTACCTTACCAGCCCTGAACAGGGCCCTTTGCGGGGCATGCCCCAAGAAGTTCAGCTCTTTTGCCTGTAAAAAAAAACATACAATACCCCCCCCAACATTACAACCCACCACCCACATACCCCTAATCTAACCCAAACCTCCCTTAAATAAACCTAACACTAAGCCCCTGAAGATCTCCCTACCTTGAGTCGTCTTCACCCAGCCGAGCCAACTTCTTCATCCAAGCGCAGCAAGAAGAGGTCCTCCATCCGGTAGAAGTCTTCATCCAAGCGGGGCAGAAGAAGTCTTCCATCCGATTGAAGTCTTCATCCAAGAGGCATCTTCTATCGTCATCCATCCGGAGTGGAGCGTCAGCATCCTGAAGACCTCCGACGTGGAACATCCATCCTGGCCGACGACTGAACGACGAATGACGGTTCCTTTAAATGACGTCATCCAAGATGGCGTCCATCGAATTCCGATTGGCTGATAGGATTCTATCAGCCAATAGGAATTAAGGTAGGAATATTCTAATTGGCTGATGGAATCAGCCAATCAGATTGAGCTCGCATTCTATTGGCTGTTCCGATCAGCCAATAGAATGCAAGCTCAATATGATTGGCTGATTGGATCAGCCAATCGGATTGAACTTGATTCTGATTGGCTGATTCCATCAGCCAATCAGAATATTCCTACCTTAATTCCGATTGGCTGATAGAATCCTATCAGCCAATCGGAATTCGAGGGACGCCATCTTGGATGACGTCATTTAAAGGAACCGTCATTCGTCGTTCAGTCGTCGGCCAGGATGGATGTTCCGCGTCGGAGGTCTTCAGGATGCTGCCGCTCCTCTCCGAATGGATGACGATAGAAGATGCCTCTTGGATGAAGACTTCAATCGGATGGAAGACTTCTTCTGCCCCGCTTGGATGAAGACTTCTACCGGATAGAGGAAATCTTCTTGCTCCGCTTGGATGAAGAATTTGGCTCGGCTGGGTGAAGACGACTCAAGGTAGGGAGATCTTCAGGGGCTTAGTGTTAGGTTTATTTAAGGGGGGTTTGGGTTAGATTAGGGGTATGTGGGTGGTGGGTTGTAATGTTGGGGGGGGGTATTGTATGTTTTTTTTTTACAGGCAAAAGAGCTGAACTTCTTGGGGCATGCCCCGCAAAGGGCCCTATTCAGGGCAGGTAAGGTAAAAGAGCTTTGAACTTTAGTAATTTAGAATAGGGTAGGGCATTTTTTTATTTTGGGGGGCTTTGTTATTTCATTAGGGGGCTTAGAGTAGGTGTAATTAGTTTAAAATTGTTGTAATATATTTCTAATGTTTGTAAATATTTTTTTATTTTTTGTAACTTAGTTCTTTTTTATTTTTTGTACTTTAGTTAGTTTATTTCATTGTATTTATTTGTAGATATTGTATTTAATTAATTAATTTATTGATAGTGTAGAGTTAGGTTTAATTGTAGGTAATTGTAGGTATTTTATTTAATTTATTTATTGATAGTGTAGTGTTAGGTTTAATTGTAACTTAGGTTAGGATTTATTTTACAGGTAAATTTGTAATTATTTTAACTATTTTAGCTATTAAATAGTTCTTAACTATTAAATAGCTATTGTACCTGGTTAGAATAAATACAAAGTTACCTGTAAAATAAATATTAATCCTAAAATAGCTATAATATAATTATAATTTATATTGTAGCTATATTAGGATTTATTTTACAGGTAAGTATTTAGCTTTAAATAGGAATAATTTATTTAATAAGAGTTAATTAATTTCGTTAGATTAAAATTATATTTAACTTAGGGGGGTGTTAGTGTTAGGGCTAGACTTAGCTTTAGGGGTTAATACATTTATTAGAATAGCGGTGAGCTCCAGTCGGCAGATTATGGGTTAATAATTGAAGTTAGGTGTCGGCGATGTTAGGGAGGGCAGATTAGGGGTTAATACTATTTATTATAGGGTTAGTGAGGCGGATTTAACTTTATAATAATAGCGGTGCAGTCCGCTCGGCAGATTAGGGGTGAATAAGTGTAGGCAGGTGGAGGCGACGTTGTGGGGGGCAGATTAGGGGTTAATAAATATAATATAGGGGTCGGCGGTGTTAGGGGCAGCAGATTAGGGGTACATAGGGATAATGTAAGCAGCGGCGGTTTACGGAGCGGCAGATTAGGGGTTAAAAATAATATACAGGGGTCAGCGATAGCGGGGGCGGCAGAATAGGGGTTAATAAGTGTAAGGTTAGGGGTGTTTAGACTCGGGGTACATGTTAGAGTGTTAGGTGCAGACGTAGGAAGTGTTTCCCCATAGGAAACAATGGGGCTGCGTTAGGAGCTGAACGCGGCTTTTTTGCAGGTGTTAGGTTTTTTTTTCAGCTCAAACAGCCCCATTGTTTCCTATGGGGGAATCGTGCACGAGCACGTTTTTGAGGCTGGCCGCGTCCGTAAGCAACTCTGGTATCGAGAGTTGAAGTTGCGTTAAATATGCTGTACGCTCCTTTTTTGGAGCCTAACGCAGCCATTCTGTGGACTCTCAATACCAGATTTATTTTAAAGGTGCGGCCAGAAAAAAGCCAGCGTTAGCTACGCGGGTCATTACCGACAAAACTCTAAATCTAGCCGTATATTAACCCTATCTAACTCTAACACCCCTAACTTAATTATTATTAAAATAAATCTAAATAATATTAATAATATTAACTAAATTATTCCTATTTAAATCTAAATACTTACCTATAAAATAAACCCTAAGATAGCTACAATATAATTAATAATTACATTGTAGCTATTTTACGGTTTATACTTATTTTACAGGTAACTTGGTATTTATTTTAACTAGGTACAATAGCTATTAAATAGTTAATAACTATTTAATAGCTACCTAGTTAAAATAATTACTAGTGATGTTGTGAACATAAAAATTTGGGTTCGCGAATGGCGAACACGAACTTCCGCAGAAGTTTGTGAACCGGCGAACCGCTATTGACTTCAAAGGGCAGGTAATTTTAAAACCCACAGGGACTCTTTCTGGCCACAATAGTGATGGGAAAGTTGTTTCAAGGGGACTAACACCTGGACTGTGGCGTGCCGGAGGGGGATCCATGGTAAAACTCCCATGGAAAATTACATAGTTGATGCAGAGTCTGGTTTTTTTTTGTTTTTTTTTTTTTTAAGTTTGCAGGAGGTACACCAGCCTTTATGGAAGCAGTTAAAAAAATAAAGCATTTTCATAAGGTAATTATCATAAAATGAAATAAAAATAAATTATTGAGAGTAAATAGCAAATATTTTTTACTATGTATAAATATTTTATGGGAAATTAAATTTTGTATTTAATGTCCCATTAAGCAGATAAAATAATCTAGTAAAACAAATATTTAACTATATAATTATATGACTAAAGGAAGAGAGCAGAGGACATGCAGTCTTTTCAGTCTCCATCAGAGGGACAATAGAGTCTCCAAGGAAAGAAGAACAGGTTTGTACCCTAGCCTCTCAGTGCAGGCTGTTTATGTGTAGGGTATAAAAGGCCCAAGGCTCAGGGATGTAAATAACTCCAGGGTATTTCTTGCGTAATATCGGTTCATTCCAAAGCCAGACGATCCACACAGCAATTAGAAGCAAAGTAACAGAGAAGGAAAGGAGCAAGAATAGACCATTGCTGTCCAGACGTAGACCCTTGCGCTTCTGGTGCAGGATAATTGCTAGCATTGCAAAAAATGTGAATATAAAGATGATGAAGATTTGTCCCTCAGTCACCAGGTACCAGTAGTACAGGCTGCTTGGTGCAAGCAGTGTCCAGGCTGAGAGTGGCATACTGCATTCTTCTTTTCCCGGTGTTAAACAACCAGTAAAGTAAATGAACAAAATAAGGAAAAAAGGAATATACCACATGGAATGGCCCAGATACTCATCATAGTAGTAGAGCAACTCAAAGGAATCAATTAGGGTTGGAGGTTGCAAGTTCTGTATTATTGGGTTATCCCTTACAGACAAGTGGTGCTGGTATCCACTGAAGATCAGTCTGTGGTTCACAGAATCACCCACTAGGTGAATACTCGCGCCCATCACAAATGTTATGATATTTATGTATATCACAGAATTAGGAAGGGTCTTAGGAGACCTCTCTATCAACTTAAGGAGCAGCAGTGGTGTGATGATGTTAAATGCCATGTGAAAATAATCCCCCGCGCTTGGTTTATTGAGGGGGAACCAATCCAGCGGGAGAACGAGCATGACTATTGTACGTCCAAAATCCTGGAGCCAGTTCTGCAAAGTAAAATAGAACCAAAGGTCCAGGTGGAATCGAGAGTCCTTGCACTCATCAGACTGAGCAGAACTGAATCGCATTGGAGAACCCTGAAAAGGGTTACATCGCCACCTTACTGAGCTCTGCATCCGGCTCATGATGATGTTTCTGGGACCTGCTGCTCACACACACAGTCCCTCCAGTCGCAGGCAAGGGCCAGTCTGGTTTTAATCCATAAAAGGCATAAATCACCTAACATTCCTAAATTGTTTGGAATAACGTGCTTTAAAACATCAGGTATGATGTTGTATCGATCAGGTAGTGTAAGGGTTACGCCCGCTTCACTGTGACAGACCAAACTCCCGCAGTGGGTACAACATCATCATCATCACAACGTACGTCCATGTGTGTAATGCTGCCTGACTGAGACATATCCCTGTTATCTACATCCTCTGGCAATAATGGTTACGCATCACTCATTTCTTCCAACTGATGTGTAAATAACTCCTCTGACAGATCGAGTGAATCGGCTGTGGTGCTAGTGTTGGTGGTGGCGGCAGGCGGGCGAGTGGTAACTTGAGAGGTGCCTGAAGCTAAGCTGGAGGAGGATGGTGCGTCAAGGTTCTGAGCGGAAGCTGTAGAAGATTGGGTGTCCTGTGTTAGCCAGTCAACTATGTCCTCAGAACTTTTCGAGTTCAGGGTACGTGGCCTCTGAACACTGGGCATTATTCTAGGGCCAAAGGGAATCACAGCACCACAACCACGACGGCCCCTGCAGGGTGGCCTGCCTCTGCATGTCATTTTTTTTCGATTAGTGGTACTATGCGTGCAAGCTACTGTGACAACAGATATGAGTGGCACTGTGCACTGGCAGAAGTTGGCAGAGTAGACGCTGTAGGCCTGACACACACGCTTGCAGACAACTAACTGCTATTCAATCTATTACAGTCAAAATTAATGTACACTACTGTTACACCAGATATGAGTTGCACTGGTGTGACACTGTGCCCTGGCAGGCCCTGAAAAATCTGTTACACATCTACAACCACCAAAAAACAACCATGCTAAATAGTTTCTAAATTTTGTCCTGAGTTTAGAAAAACCCAATGTTAACATGTTCTTTGCTTTTTTTGCAAGTTATAGGGAAATAAATACAAGAAGCACTTTGCTATTTCAAAACCACTTTTTTTCAAAATGAGCGCTAGTTACATTGGAACCCTGATATCTGTCAGGAATACCTGAATATCCCTTGACATGTATATATTTTTTTTTAGAAGACATCCCAAAGTATTGATCTAGGCCCATTTTGGTATATTTCATGCCACCATCTCACCGCCAAATGCGATCAAATAAAAAAAATTGTTCACTTTTTCACAAACTTTAGGTTTCTCACAGAAATTATTTACAAACAACTTATGCAATTATGGCATAAATGGTTGTAAATGCTTCTCTGGGATCCCCTTTGTTCAGAAATAGCAGACATATATGACTTTGGCGTTGCTTTCTGGTAATTAGAAGGCCGCTAAATGCTGCTGCCCATCACACGTTTATTATGGCTAGCAGTGAAGGGGTTAATTAGGTAGTTTGTAGGGAGCTTTGATTTAGAATAACTAGAAAACGAGTGAAAAAAATTAACAGGTACTTATTTGAAATATGTCACATACATAATGAAGTTTTAATAAAGATTTAAAAAGTTTTTGGGTCTGCCAGTACTAAAATTAAAGGTTTTTAAAAAAAATTAATTTTTTTAGCATATTTACATATGCTGTGATGTAGCATCCCCCCCTTAACCCCAACCTCCCTGATCCCCCCCAAAACAGCTCTCTAACCCTCCCCATCTGCCTTATTGGCGGCTATCTTGGGTACTGGCAGCTGTCTGCTATTATTTCACAGTCAAAAAAGTGTTGTTTTTTTAAATGTGCACTGGGCAAGTGGGCACAGTATACGCTGTGAGCCTGACACACACACTGGCAGGCAGGCAACTGCAATTAGATTAAACAGGAAAAAAAAAAAAGCAGACTGATGTTCTAGCCCTAAAAAGGGCTTTTTTGGGGTGCTGTCCTTACAGCAGAGATCAGATGAGTCCTTCAGGACTGTAGTGGACACTGAATACACTAGCCTAGCTATCAATTTCCCTATTAAATCAGCAGCAGCTACACTGTCCCTCCTGTCACTAAGAATGCAGCTTCCAAATGAATCTAAAATGGATGCTGTGCAGGATGTGGGAGGGTCTGGGAGGGAGTGTCTGCTGCTGATTGGCTGTAATGTGTCTGCTGACTGTGAGGTAAAGGGTCAAAGTTTACTTAATGATGAAGAATAGGGGGTTGATCGAACATCGCATATGATCGCCTGCCGCGGCGAAAGTAAACATGCTATTTTCGCCGGGAACTATTCGCCGGTGAACTATTCGCGACATCACTAATAATTACCAATTTACCTGTAAAATAAATCCTAACCTAAGTTACAAATACACCTACACTATCAATAAATTAAATAAACTACAAATATCTAAACTAAAATACAATTAAATACACTAAACTAAATTACAAAAAAACAAACACTAAATTACAAAAAATAAAAAAAGATTACAAGAATTTTAAGCTACTTACACCTAATCTAAGCCCCCTAATAAAATAATAAAGCCCCCCAAAATAAAAAAATGCCCTACCCTATTCTAAATTAAAAAGTAACCAGCTCTTTTACCAGCCCTTAAAAGGGCTTTTTGCGGGGCATTTCCCCAAAGTAATCAGCTCTTTTGCCTGTAAAAAAAAACACAATACAACCCCCCAACATTACAACCCACCACCCACATACCCCTACTCCAGGGGCGTATTTAGGTTTTGTGCTGCCCTAGGCACTCAAAATTCTGCTGCACCCCCCTCCCCACCCCAGGTTAAGGACTTTTTTTAGACATAATATTTTTTGGGGCAGGGTGTAAAAAATTAAAAAAATTATGTATTTTTAAGTAGATGTTCACCAGGGCTTGCATTCACTCTGGCCACATGCACACACACACACTTATATATATATATATATATATATATATATATATATATATATATATATATATATATTGACATTATTTTGCAAGTCAGATGATTAAAGTGTTTATATCAGAAAAAAATATCCTTCACTGTTATTTAAGTAAAATATCTGCTTGGATAAATATGTAATGAATATACAAACTGGCCTTTAAAAGTACTTAAAAAATACAACAGTAGTTATGATAGGTTTAGGAATTGTATCCTAGGGGATAAAGTCACATAATACAATCATAATAAAGTATATACTTGTATTGTTTATGAATGTATTAAATGCATACAACATATTTTTAGTTGTGTTTTAAGTCACATGGTTGTATAGATTCAGCAATAAATACTTATGCTTTGCATGTATGACAGATAGACAAACAGTAAATGTACAAGTATTTAGTGACTAATCCGTTTAAGAATTTTAATGCCTAATGAAGATGTATTGAAGGGAGAAAGGCATATGCTGTTTCACAGTGGTCACGGTGTAGTGCACACTGCACTGTGTAGTCTGTGTGAGTCTCAATCACACGGTGGAGCCGGGAAGAATACCGTATTCCCTCTCAGTCCAGGCCAGTGAGCTCCGCCTCCACTGTCATCACGTCATGCGCACCCACATACAATCCCATAGGATAGCAATAGCCGGGCCCTGGTTGATTTAGCCACCCGGCCCTAAGTTCAATAGAGTGGCCCTAGGGACTCAAAATTCTGCTGCCCCTTAAAAATCTGCTGCCCTAGGCACCGGCCTCGTTGGCCTATGCCTTAATACGCCCCTGCCCTACTCTAAACCCACCCAAACCCCCCTTAAAAAAACCTAACACTAACCCCCAGAAGATCTCCCTACCTTGAGTCGTCTTCACCCAGCCTGGCCAAACTCTTCATCCAGATGTGGTCCTCCATACCGGCGATGTCCTCATCCAAGCGGCAAAGAAGAGGTTTTCCATCCCGGCGATGTCTTCATCCAAGCAGCAAAGAAGAGGTCTTCCATCCCGGCGATGTCTTCATCCAAGCAGCAAAGAAGAGGTCCTCCATCGGGACGAAGTCTTCCTCCAAGCGGCATCTTCAATCTTCTTTCTTGCGGCTTCTTCCGACCTCCGACGTGGAACATCCAGCTGGCCCGACGACTGAACGACGAATGAAGTTTCCTTTAAATGATGTCATCCAAGATGGCGTCCCTCGAATTCCGATTGGCTGATAGGATTCTATCAGCCAATCAGAATTAAGGTAAGAAAATCTGATTGGCTGATTCAATCAGCCAATCAGATTCAAGTTCAATCCGATTGGCTGATCCAATCAGCCAATCAGATTGAGCTCACATTCTATTGGCTGATTGGGGGGATTAGATTAGGGGTCAATGTATTTAATATAGCTGGCGGCGGTGTACAGATTGCAATGGCAATAAGGATTTACATAAAACTATTAACAGCAGAACATAATTAGAAAGGAATACAGATGACAAGAAGAAGCATAGACAGCTTTAGTAAGCGGAGAGAGACACAGATGACCAGAAGAAGCACAGACAGCTTTAGTAAGCAGAGACACAGATGACCAGCTGAAGCACAGACAGCTTTAGTAAGCAGTGACACATATGACCTGCAGAAGCACAGACAGCTTTAGTAAGCAGAGACACAGATGACCAGCTGAAGCACATACAGCTTTAGTAAGCAGAGACACAGATGACCAGCTCAAGCACAGACAGCTTTAGTAAGCAGAGACACAGATGGTCAGCTGAAGCACAGATAGCTTTAGTAAGCAGAGACACAGATGACCAGCAGAAGCACATACAGCTTTAGTAAGCAGAGACACAGATGACCAGCAGAAGCACAGAAAGCTTTAGTAAGCAGTGACACAGATGACCAGCTGAAGCACAGACAGCTTTAGTAAGCAGAGACACAGATGACCAGCAGAAGCATAGACAGCTTTAGTAAGCAGAGAGAGACACAGATGAACAGAAGAAGCACAGACAGCTTTAGTAAGCAGAGACACAGATGACCAGCTGAAATACAGACAGCTTTAGTAAGCAGTGACACAGATGACCAGCTGAAGCACAGACAGCTTTAGTAAGCAGTGACACATATGAACAGCTGAAGCACAGACAGCTTTAGTAAGCAGAGACACAGATGGTCAGCAGCACAGACAGCTTTAGTAAGCAGGGAGACATATGACCAGCAGAAGCACAGACAGCTTTAGTAAGCAGAGACACAGATGAACAGCTGAAGCACAGACAGCTTTAGTAAGCAGTGACACAGATGACCAGCTGAAGCACAGACAGCTTTAGTAAGCAGTGACACAGATGACCAGCAGTAGCACAGATAGCTTTAGTATGCAGAGACACAGATGACCAGAAGAAGCACAGACAGCTTTAGTAAGCAGAGACACAGATGACCAGCAGAAGCAACAGACAGCTTTAGTAAGCAGAGACACAGATGACCAGCTGAAGCAACAGACAACTTTAGTAAGCAGTGACACAGATGACCAGAAGAAGCACAGACAGCTTTAGTAAGCAGTGACACAGATGACCAGCTGAAGCACAGACAGCTTTAGTAAGCAGAGACACAGATGACCAGCAGAAGCACAGACAGCTTTAGTAAGCAGTGACACACACAGACAGCAGAAGCACAGACAGCTTTAGTAAGCAGAGACACAGATGGTCAGCAGAAGCACAGACAGCTTTAGTAAGCAGAGACACAGATGACCAGCTGAAGCACAGACAGCTTTAGTAAGCAGTGACACAGATGACCAGCTGAAGCACAGACAGCTATAGTAAGCAGAGGCAAAGATGACCAGCAGAAGCACAGACAGCTTTAGTAAGCAGAGACACAGATGACCAGCAGAAGCACAGATAGCTTTAGTATGCAGAGACACAGATGACCAGCAGAAGCACAGACAACTTTAGTAAGCAGAGACACAGATGACCAGCTGAAGCACATACAGCTTTAGTAAGCAGAGAGAGACACAGATGACCAGAAGAAGAACAGACAGCTTTAGTAAGCAGAGGCAAAGATGACCAGCAGAAGCACAGACAGCTTTAGTAAGCAGTGACACAGATTGTCAGCAGAAGCACAGAAAGCTTTAGTAAGCAGTGACATAGATGGACAGCAGAAGCACAGACAGCTTTAGTAAGCAGAGACACAGATGACCAGCAGAAGCACAGACAGCTTTAGTAAGCAGAGGCAAAGATGACCAGCAGAAGCACAGACAGCTTTAGTAAGCAGAGACACAGATGACCAGCTGAAGCACAGACAGCTTTAGTAAGTAGAGACACAGGTGACCAGCAGAAGCACATATAGCTTTAGTATGCAGAGACACAGATGACCAGCAGAAGCACAGACAACTTTAGTAAGCAGAGACACAGATGACCAGCTGAAGCACATACAGCTTTAGTAAGCAAAGAGAGACACAGATGACCAGAAGAAGAACAGACAGCTTTAGTAAGCAGAGACACAGATGACCAGAAGCACAGACAGCTTTAGTAAGCAGTGACACAGATGGTCAGCAGAAGCACAGAAAGCTTAAGTAAGCAGAGACATAGATGACCAGCAGCAGAGACATCTTTAGTAAGCAGTGACACAGATGGACAGCAGAAGCACAGACAGTTTTAATAACCAGATACACAGATGACCAGCAGAAGCACAGAGAGCTTTAGTAAGCATATACACAGATGACCAGCAGAAGCACAGACAGCTTTAGTAAGCAGAGACACAGATGACCAGCAGAAGAAAATACAGCTTTAGTAAGCAGAGACACAGATAACCAGCTGAAGCACAGACAGCTTTAGTAAGCATATACACAGATGACCAGCAGAAGCACAGACAGCTTTAGTAAGCAGAGACACAGATGACCAGCAGAAGAAAATACAGCTTTAGTAAGCAGAGACACAGATAACCAGCTAAAGCACAGACAGCTTTAGTAAGCAGAGACACAGATGAACAGCTGACACACAGACAGCTTTAGAAGGCAGAGAGAGACACAGATGACCAGCAGAAGCACAGAAAGCTTTAGTAAACAGTGACACAGATGACCAGCTGAAGCACAGACAGCTTTAGTAAGCAGAGACACAGATGATCAGCTGAAGCACAGACAGCTTTAGTAAGCCGAGACACAGGTGACCAGCTGAAGCACAGACAGCTTTAGTAAGCAGAGAGACAGGTGACCAGCTGAAGCACAGACAGCTTTAGTAAGCAGAGACACAGATGACCAGCAGAAGCACAGACAGCTTTAGTAAGCAGTGACACAGATGACCAGCTGAAGCACAGACAGCTTTAGTAAGCAGAGAGACAGATGACCAGCAGAAGCACAGACAGCTTTAGTAAGCAGTGACACAGATGACCAGCTGAAGCACAGACAGCTTTAGTAAGCAGAGACACAGGTGACCAGCTGAAGCACAGACAGCTTTAGTAAGCAGAGAGACAGGTGACCAGCTGAAGCACAGACAGCTTTAGTAAGCAGAGACACAGATGACCAGCAGAAGCACAGACAGCTTTAGTAAGCAGTGACACAGATGACCAGCTGAAGCACAGACAGCTTTAGTAAGCAGAGAGACAGGTGACCAGCAGAAGCACAGACAGCTTTAGTAAGCAGAGACACAGGTGACCAGCAGAAGCACAGACAGCTTTAGTAAGCAGAGACACAGGTGACCAGCAGAAGCACAGACAGCTTTAGTAAGCAGTGACACAGATGACCAGCTGAAGCACAGACAGCTTTAGTAAGCAGAGACACAGATGACCAGCAGAAGCACAGACAGCTTTAGTAAGCAGTGACACAGATGACCAGCTGAAGCACACCTCTTTAGTAAGCAGAGAGACAGGTGACCAGCACAAGCAGACAGCTTTAGTAAGCAGAGACACAAATGACCAGCACAATCACAGACAGCTTTAGTAAGCAGAGACACAGATGGTCAGCAGCACAGACAGCTTTAGTAAGCAGTGACCAATATGACCAGCAGAAGCACAGACATCTTTAGTAAGCAGAGACACTGATGAATAGCAGAAGCACAGACAGCTTTAGTAAGCAGAGACACAGATGACCAGAAGCACAGACAGCTTTAGTAAGCAGTGACACAGATGACCAGAAGCACATACAGCTTTAGTAAGCAGAGACACAGATGACCAGAAGCACAGACAGCTTTAGTAAGCAGAGACACAGATGACCAGAAGCACAGACAGCTTTAGTAAGCAGTGACACAGATGACCAGAAGCACAAACAGTTTTGGTAAGCAGAGACACAGATGACCAGAAGCATATACAGCTTTAGTAAGCAGTGACACTGATGGACAGCAGAAGCACAGACAGCTTTAATAAGCAGAGACACAGATGACCAGCTAATGCACAGACAGTTTTAGTAAGCAGAGACACAGATGACCAGCAGAAGCACAGACAGTTTTAGTAAGCAGAAACACAGATGACCAGCAGACGCACAGACAGCTTTAGTAAGCAGAGACACAGATGGTAAGCAGCACAGACAGCTTTAGTAAGCAGTAACACACATCACCAGCAGAAGCACAGACAGCTTTAGTAAGCAGAGACACAGATGAATAGCAGAAGCACAGACAGTTTTAGTAAGCAGAGACACAGATGACCAGAAGCATATACAGCTTTAGTAAGCAGTGACACAGATGGTCAGCAGAAGCACAGACAGCTTTAGTAAGCGGTAACACTGATGGACAGCAGAAGCACAGACAGCTTTAATAAGCAGTGACACAGATGGTCAGCAGAAGAACAGAAAGCTTTAGTAAGCAGTGACATAGATGGACAGCAGAAGCACAGACAGCTTTAATAAGCAGTGACACAGACAGACAGCGGAAGCACAGAAAGCTTTAGTAAGCAGAGACACAGATGACCAGCTGAAGCACATACAGCTTTAGTAAGCAGAGACACAGATGACCAGCTGAAGAACAGACAGCTTTAGTAAGCAGTGACATAGATGGACAGCAGAAGCACAGACAGCTTTAGTAAGCAGAGGCAAAGATGACCAGCAGAAGCACAGACAGCTATAGTAAGCAGAGACACAGATGACCAGCTGAAGCACATACAGCTTTAGTAAGCAGAGAGAGACACAGGTGATCAGCAGAAGCACAGATAGCTTTAGTATGCAGAGACACAGATGACCAGCAGAAGCACAGACAACTTTAGTAAGCAGAGACACAGATGACCAGCTGAAGCACATACAGCTTTAGTAAGCAGAGAGAGACACAGATGACCAGAAGAAGAACAGACAGCTTTAGTAACCAGAGACACAGATGACCAGAAGCATATACAGCTTTACTAAGCAGTGACACAGATGGTCAGCAGAAGCACAGAAAGCTTTAGTAAGCAGTGACATAGATGGACAGCAGAAGCACAGACAGCTTTAGTAAGCAGAGACACAGATGACCAGCAGAAGCACAGAAAGCTTTAGTAAGCAGAGATACAGATGACCAGCAGAAGCACAGACAGCTTTAGTAAGCAGAGGCAAAGATGACCAGCAGAAGCACAGACAGCTTTAGTAAGCAGAGACACAGATGACCAGCTGAAGCACAGACAGCTTTAGTAAGTAGAGACACAGGTGACCAGCAGAAGCACAGATAGCTTTAGTATGCAGAGACACGGATGACCAGCAGAAGCACAGACAACTTTAGTAAGCAGAGACACAGATGACCAGCTGAAGCACATACAGCTTTAGTAAGCAGAGAGAGACACAGATGACCAACTGAAGCACAGGCAGCTTTAGTAAGCATATACACAGATGACCAGCAGAAGCACAGACAGCTTTAGTAAGCAGAGACACAGATGACCAGCAGAAGAACATACAGCTTTAGTAAGCAGAGACACAGATAACCAGCTGAAGCACAGACAGCTTTAGTAAGCAGAGACACAGATGAACAGCTGACACACAGACAGCTTTAGAAGGCAGAGAGAGACACAGATGACCAGCAGAAGCACAGAAAGCTTTAGTAAGCAGTGACACAGATGACCAGCTGAAGCACAGACAGCTTTAGTAAGCAGAGACACAGATGACCAGCAGAAGCACAGACAGCTTTAGTAAGCAGAGACACAGGTGACCAGCAGAAGCACAGATAGCTTTAGTATGCAGAGACAGATGACCAGCAGAAGCAGACAGCTTTAGTAAGCAGAGACACAAATGACCAGCACAAGCACAGACAGCTTTAGTAAGCAGAGACACAGATGGTCAGCAGCACAGACAGCTTTAGTAAGCAGTGACACATATGACCAGCAGAAGCACAGACAGCTTTAGTAAGCAGAGACACTGATGAATAGCAGAAGCACAGACAGCTTTAGTAAGCAGAGACACAGATGACCAGAAGCACAGACAGCTTTAGTAAGCAGTGACACAGATGACCAGAAGCATATACAGCTTTAGTAAGCAGAGACACATATGGTCAGCAGAAGCAAAGACAGCTTTATTAAGCAGTGACACTGATGGACAGCAGAAGCACAGACAGCTTTTATAAGCATAGACACAGATGACCAGCTGATGCACAGACAGTTTTAGTAAGCAGAGACACAGATGACCAGCTGAAGCACAGACAGCTTTAGTAAGCAGAGACACAGATGACCAGCAGAAGCACAGAGAGCTTTAGTAAGCAGAGACACAGATGACCAGAAGCACAGACAGCTTTAGTAAGCAGTGACACAGATGACCAGAAGCACAAACAGTTTTGGTAAGCAGAGACACAGATGACCAGAAGCATATACAGCTTTAGTAAGCAGTGACACTGATGGACAGCAGAAGCACAGACAGCTTTAATAAGCAGAGACACAGATGACCAGCTGATGCACAGACAGTTTTAGTAAGCAGAGACACAGATGACCAGCAGAAGCACAGACAGTTTTAGTAAGCAGAGACACAGATGACCAGCAGAAGCACAGACAGCTTTAGTAAGCAGAGACACAGATGGTAAGCAGCACAGACAGCTTTAGTAAGCAGTGACACACATCACCAGCAGAAGCACAGACAGCTTTAGTAAGCAGAGACACAGATGAATAGCAGAAGCACAGACAGTTTTAGTAAGCAGAGACACAGATGACCAGAAGCATATACAGCTTTAGTAAGCAGTGACACAGATGGTCAGCAGAAGCACAGACAGCTTTAGTAAGCGGTAACACTGATGGACAGCAGAAGCACAGACAGCTTTAATAAGCAGTGACACAGATGGTCAGCAGAAGAACAGACAGCTTTAGTAAGCAGTGACATAGATGGACAGCAGAAGCACAGACAGCTTTAATAAGCAGTGACACAGACAGACAGAGGAAGCACAGAAAGCTTTAGTAAGCAGAGACACAGATGACCAGCAGAAGCACAGACAGCTTTAGTAAGCAGAGGCAAAGATGACCAGCAGAAGCACAGACAGCTTTAGTAAGCAAATACACAGATGACCAGCTGAAGCACATACAGCTTTAGTAAGCAGAGACACAGATGACCAGCTGAAGCACATACAGCTTTAGTAAGCAGAGAGAGACACAGGTGATCAGCAGAAGCACAGATAGCTTTAGTATGCAGAGACACAGATGACCAGCAGAAGCACAGGCAACTTTAGTAAGCAGAGACACAGATGACCAGCTGAAGCACATACAGCTTTAGTAAGCAGAGAGAGACACAGATGACCAGAAGAAGAACAGACAGCTTTAGTAACCAGAGACACAGATGACCAGAAGCATATACAGCTTTACTAAGCAGTGACACAGATGGTCAGGAGAAGCACAGAAAGCTTTAGTAAGCAGTGACATAGATGGACAGCAGAAGCACAGACAGCTTTAGTAAGCAGAGACACAGATGACCAGCAGAAGCACAGAAAGCTTTAGTAAGCAGAGATACAGATGACCAGCAGAAGCACAGACAGCTTTAGTAAGCAGAGGCAAAGATGACCAGCAGAAGCACAGACAGCTTTAGTAAGCAGAGACACAGATGACCAGCTGAAGCACAGACAGCTTTAGTAAGTAGAGACACAGGTGACCAGCAGAAGCACAGATAGCTTTAGTATGCAGAGACACAGATGACCAGCAGAAGCACAGACAACTTTAGTAAGCAGAGACACAGATGACCAGCTGAAGCACATACAGCTTTAGTAAGCAGAGAGAGACACAGATGACCAACTAATGCACAGGCAGCTCTAGTAAGCATATACACAGATGACCAGCAGAAGCACAGACAGCTTTAGTAAGCAGAGACACAGATGACCAGCAGAAGAACATACAGCTTTAGTAAGCAGAGACACAGATAACCAGCTGAAGCACAGACAGCTTTAGTAAGCAGAGACACAGATGAACAGCTGACACACAGACAGCTTTAGAAGGCAGAGAGAGACACAGATGACCAGCAGAAGCACAGAAAGCTTTAGTAAGCAGTGACACAGATGACCAGCTGAAGCACAGACAGCTTTAGTAAGCAGAGACACAGATGACCAGCTGAAGCACAGACAGCTTTAGTAAGCAGAGACACAGGTGACCAGCAGAAGCACAGATAGCTTTAGTAAGCAGTGACACAGATGACCAGCTGAAGCACAGACAACGTTAGTAAGCAGAGACACAGGTCACCAGCAGAAGCACAGATAGCTTTAGTATGCAGAGACAGATGACCAGCAGAAGCAGACAGCTTTAGTAAGCAGAGACACAAATGACCAGCACAAGCACAGACAGCTTTAGTAAGCAGAGACACAGATGGTCAGCAGCACAGACAACTTTAGTAAGCAGTGACACATATGACCAGCAGAAGCACAGACAGCTTTAGTAAGCAGAGACACTGATGAATAGCAGAAGCACAGACAACTTTAGTAAGCAGAGACACAGATGACCAGAAGCACAGACAGCTTTAGTAAGCAGTGACACAGATGACCAGAAGCACAAACAGTTTTGGTAAGCAGAGACACAGATGACCAGAAGCATATACAGCTTTAGTAAGCAGTGACACATATGGTCAGCAGAAGCAAAGACAGCTTTATTAAGCAGTGACACTGATGGACAGCAGAAGCACAGACAGCTTTTATAAGCAGAGACACAGATGACCAGCTGATGCACAGACAGTTTTAGTAAGCAGAGACACAGATGACCAGCTGAAGCACAGACAGCTTTAGTAAGCAGAGACACAGATGACCAGCAGAAGCACAAACAGCTTTAGTAAGCAGAGACACAGATGGTAAGCAGCACAGACAGCTTTAGTAAGCAGTGACACACATCACCAGCAGAAGCACAGACAGTTTTAGTAAGCAGAGACACAGATGACCAGAAGCATATACAGCTTTAGTAAGCAGTGACACAGATGGTCAGCAGAAGCACAGACAGCTTTATTAAGCAGTAACACTGATGGACAGCAGAAGCACAGACAGCTTTAATAAGCAGTGACACCGATGGTCAGCAGAAGCACAGAAAGCTTTAGTAAGCAGTGGCATAGATGGACAGCAGAAGCACAGACAGCTTTAATAAGCAGTGACACAGACAGACAGCGGAAGCACAGAAAGCATTAGTAAGCAGAGACACAGATGACCAGCAGAAGCACAGACAGCTTTAGTAAGCAGAGGCAAAGATGACCAGCAGAAGCACAGACAGCTTTAGTAAGCAGAGACACAGATGACCAGCTGAAGCACAGACAGCTTTAGTAAGTAGAGACACAGGTGATCAGCAGAAGCACAGATAGCTTTAGTATGCAGAGACACAGATGACCAGCTGAAGCACATACAGCTTTAGTAAGCAGAGAGAGACACAGATGACCAGAAGAAGAACAGACAGCTTTAGTAACCAGAGACACAGATGACCAGAAGCATATACAGCTTTACTAAGCAGTGACACAGATGGTCAGCAGAAGCACAGAAAGCTTTAGTAAGCAGTGACATAGATGGACAGCAGAAGCACAGACAGCTTTAGTAAGCAGAGACACAGATGACCAGCAGAAGCACAGAAAGCTTTAGTAAGCAGAGATACAGATGACCAGCAGAAGCACAGACAGCTTTAGTAAGCAGAGGCAAAGATGACCAGCAGAAGTACAGACAGCTTTAGTAAGCAGAGACACAGATGACCAGCTGAAGCACAGACAGCTTTAGTAAGTAGAGACACAGGTGACCAGCAGAAGCACAGATAGCTTTAGTATGCAGAGACACAGATGACCAGCAGAAGCACAGACAACTTTAGTAAGCAGAGACACAGATGACCAGCTGAAGCACATACAGCTTTAGTAAGCAGAGAGAGACACAGATGACCAGAAGAAGAACAGACAGCTTTAGTAAGCAGAGACACAGATGAACAGAAGCACAGACAGCTTTAGTAAGCAGTGACACAGATGGTCAGCAGAAGCACAGAAAGCTTAAGTAAGCAGAGACACAGATGACTAGCTGAAGCAGAGACATCTTTAGTAAGCAGTGACACAGATGGACAGCAGAAGCACAGACAGTTTTAATAACCAGATACACAGATGACCAGCAGAAGCACAGAGAGCTTTAGTAAGCAGAGACACAGATGACCAACTGAAGCACAGACAGCTTTAGTAAGCATATACACAGATGACCAGCAGAAGCACAGACATCTTTAGTAAGCAGAGACACAGATGACCAGCAGAAGAACATACAGCTTTAGTAAGCAGAGACACAGATAACCAGCTGAAGCACAGACAGCTTTAGTAAGCAGAGACACAGATGAACAGCTGACACACAGACAGCTTTAGAAGGCAGAGAGAGACACAGATGACCAGCAGAAGCACAGAAAGCTTTAGTAAGCAGTGACACAGATGACCAGCTTAAGCACAGACAGCTTTAGTAAGCAGAGACACAGATGACCAGCTGAAGCACAGACAGCTTTAGTAAGCAGAGACACAGGTGACCAGCAGAAGCACAGATAGCTTTAGTAAGCAGTGACACAGATGACCAGAAGCATATACAGCTTTAGTAAGCAGTGACACAGATGGTCAGCAGAAGCACAGACAGCTTTAGTAAGCGGTAACACTGATGGACAGCAGAAGCACAGACAGCTTTAATAAGCAGTGACACAGATGGTCAGCAGAAGAACAGACAGCTTTAGTAAGCAGTGACATAGATGGACAGCAGAAGCACAGACAGCTTTAATAAGCAGTGACACAGACAGACAGAGGAAGCACAGAAAGCTTTAGTAAGCAGAGACACAGATGACCAGCAGAAGCACAGACAGCTTTAGTAAGCAGAGGCAAAGATGACCAGCAGAAGCACAGACAGCTTTAGTAAGCAAAGACACAGATGACCAGCTGAAGCACATACAGCTTTAGTAAGCAGAGACACAGATGACCAGCTGAAGCACATACAGCTTTAGTAAGCAGAGAGAGACACAGGTGATCAGCAGAAGCACAGATAGCTTTAATATGCAGAGACACAGATGACCAGCAGAAGCACAGACAACTTTAGTAAGCAGAGACACAGATGACCAGCTGAAGCACATACAGCTTTAGTAAGCAGAGAGAGACACAGATGACCAGAAGAAGAACAGACAGCTTTAGTAACCAGAGACACAGATGACCAGAAGCATATACAGCTTTACTAAGCAGTGACACAGATGGTCAGGAGAAGCACAGAAAGCTTTAGTAAGCAGTGACATAGATGGACAGCAGAAGCACAGACAGCTTTAGTAAGCAGAGACACAGATGACCAGCAGAAGCACAGAAAGCTTTAGTAAGCAGAGATACAGATGACCAGCAGAAGCACAGACAGCTTTAGTAAGCAGAGGCAAAGATGACCAGCAGAAGCACAGACAGCTTTAGTAAGCAGAGACACAGTTGACCAGCAGAAGCACAGACAGCTTTAGTAAGTAGAGACACAGGTGACCAGCAGAAGCACAGATAGCTTTAGTATGCAGAGACACAGATGACCAGCAGAAGCACAGACAACTTTAGTAAGCAGAGACACAGATGACCACCTGAAGCACATACAGCTTTAGTAAGCAGAGAGAGACACAGATGACCAACTAATGCACAGGCAGCTTTAGTAAGCATATACACAGATGACCAGCAGAAGCACAGACAGCTTTAGTAAGCAGAGACACAGATGACCAGCAGAAGAACATACAGCTTTAGTAAGCAGAGACACAGATAACCAGCTGAAGCACAGACAGCTTTAGTAAGCAGAGACACAGATGAACAGCTGACACACAGACAGCTTTAGAAGGCAGAGAGAGACACAGATGACCAGCAGAAGCACAGAAAGCTTTAGTAAGCAGTGACACAGATGACCAGCTGAAGCACAGACAGCTTTAGTAAGCAGAGACACAGATGACCAGCTGAAGCACAGACAGCTTTAGTAAGCAGAGACACAGGTGACCAGCAGAAGCACAGATAGCTTTAGTAAGCAGTGACACAGATGACCAGCTGAAGCACAGACAACGTTAGTAAGCAGAGACACAGGTCACCAGCAGAAGCACAGATAGCTTTAGTATGCAGAGACAGATGACCAGCAGAAGCAGACAGCTTTAGTAAGCAGAGACACAAATGACCAGCACAAGCACAGACAGCTTTAGTAAGCAGAGACACAGATGGTCAGCAGCACAGACAGCTTTAGTAAGCAGTGACACATATGACCAGCAGAAGCACAGACAGCTTTAGTAAGCAGAGACACTGATGAATAGCAGAAGCACAGACAGCTTTAGTAAGCAGAGACACAGATGACCAGAAGCACAGACAGCTTTAGTAAGCAGTGACACAGATGACCAGAAGCACAAACAGTTTTGGTAAGCAGAGACACAGATGACCAGAAGCATATACAGCTTTAGTAAGCAGTGACACATATGGTCAGCAGAAGCAAAGACAGCTTTATTAAGCAGTGACACTGATGGACAGCAGAAGCACAGACAGCTTTTATAAGCAGAGACACAGATGACCAGCTGATGCACAGACAGTTTTAGTAAGCAGAGACACAGATGACCAGCTGAAGCACAGACAGCTTTAGTAAGCAGAGACACAGATGACCAGCAGAAGCACAGACAGCTTTAGTAAGCAGAGACACAGATGGTAAGCAGCACAGACAGCTTTAGTAAGCAGTGACACACATCACCAGCAGAAGCACAGACAGTTTTAGTAAGCAGAGACACAGATGACCAGAAGCATATACAGCTTTAGTAAGCAGTGACACAGATGGTCAGCAGAAGCACAGACAGCTTTAGTAAGCAGTAACACTGATGGACAGCAGAAGCACAGACAGCTTTAATAAGCAGTGACACCGATGGTCAGCAGAAGCACAGACAGCTTTAGTAAGCAGTGACATAGATGGACAGCAGAAGCACAGACAGCTTTAATAAGCAGTGACACAGACAGACAGCGGAAGCACAGAAAGCATTAGTAAGCAGAGACACAGATGACCAGCAGAAGCACAGACAGCTTTAGTAAGCAGAGGCAAAGATGACCAGCAGAAGCACAGACAGCTTTAGTAAGCAGAGACACAGATGACCAGCTGAAGCACAGACAGCTTTAGTAAGTAGAGACACAGGTGATCAGCAGAAGCACAGATAGCTTTAGTATGCAGAGACACAGATGACCAGCTGAAGCACATACAGCTTTAGTAAGCAGAGAGAGACACAGATGACCAGAAGAAGAACAGACAGCTTTAGTAACCAGAGACACAGATGACCAGAAGCATATACAGCTTTACTAAGCAGTGACACAGATGGTCAGCAGAAGCACAGAAAGCTTTAGTAAGCAGTGACATAGATGGACAGCAGAAGCACAGACAGCTTTAGTAAGCAGAGACACAGATGACCAGCAGAAGCACAGAAAGCTTTAGTAAGCAGAGATACAGATGACCAGCAGAAGCACAGACAGCTTTAGTAAGCAGAGGCAAAGATGACCAGCAGAAGCACAGACAGCTTTAGTAAGCAGAGACACAGATGACCAGCTGAAGCACAGACAGCTTTAGTAAGTAGAGACACAGGTGACCAGCAGAAGCACAGATAGCTTTAGTATGCAGAGACACAGATGACCAGCTGAAGCACATACAGCTTTAGTAAGCAGAGAGAGACACAGATGACCAGAAGAAGAACAGACAGCTTTAGTAAGCAGAGACACAGATGAACAGAAGCACACACAGCTTTAGTAAGCAGTGACACAGATGGTCAGCAGAAGCACAGAAAGCTTAAGTAAGCAGAGACACAGATGACTAGCTGAAGCAGAGACATCTTTAGTAAGCAGTGACACAGATGGACAGCAGAAGCACAGACAGTTTTAATAACCAGATACACAGATGACCAGCAGAAGCACAGAGAGCTTTAGTAAGCAGAGACACAGATGACCAACTGAAGCACAGACAGCTTTAGTAAGCATATACACAGATGACCAGCAGAAGCACAGACAGCTTTAGTAAGCAGAGACACAGATGACCAGCAGAAGAACATACAGCTTTAGTAAGCAGAGACACAGATAACCAGCTGAAGCACAGACAATTTTAGTAAGCAGAGACACAGATGAACAGCTGACACACAGACAGCTTTAGAAGGCAGAGAGAGACACAGATGACCAGCAGAAGCACAGAAAGCTTTAGTAAGCAGTGACACAGATGACCAGCTGAAGCACAGACAGCTTTAGTAAGCAGAGACACAGATGACCAGCTGAAGCACAGACAGCTTTAGTAAGCAGAGACACAGGTGACCAGCAGAAGCACAGATAGCTTTAGTAAGCAGTGACACAGATGACCAGCTGAAGCACAGACAGCTTTAGTAAGCAGAGACACAGGTGACCAGCAGAAGCACAGATAGCTTTAGTATGCAGAGACAGAGATGACCAGCAGAAGCAGACAGCTTTAGTAAGCAGAGACACAAATGACCAGAACAAGCACAGACAGCTTTAGTAAGCAGAGACACAGATGGTCAGCAGCACAGACAGCTTTAGTAAGCAGTGACACATATGACCAGCAGAAGCACAGACAGCTTTAGTAAGCAGAGACACTGATGAATAGCAGAAGCACAGACAGCTTTAGTAAACAGAGACACAGATGACCAGAAGCACAGACAGCTTTAGTAAGCAGTGACACAGATGACCAGAAGCACAAACAGTTTTGGTAAGCAGAGACACAGATGACCAGAAGCATATACAGCTTTAGTAAGCAGTGACACATATGGTCAGCAGAAGCAAAGACAGCTTTATTAAGCAGTGACACTGATGGACAGCAGAAGCACAGACAGCTTTTATAAGCAGAGACACAGATGACCAGCTGATGCACAGTTTTAGTAAGCAGAGACACAGATGACCAGCTGAAGCACAGACAGCTTTAGTAAGCAGAAACACAGATGACCAGCAGAAGCACAGACAGCTTTAGTAAGCAGAGACACAGATGGTAAACAGCACAGACAGCTTTAGTAAGCAGTGACACACATCAGCAGCAGAAGCACAGACAGCTTTAGTAAGCAGAGACACAGATGAATAGCAGAAGCACAGACAGTTTTAGTAAGCAGAGACACAGATGACCAGAGGCATATACAGCTTTAGTAAGCAGTGACACAGATGGTCAGCAGAAGCACAGACAGCTTTAGTAAGCAGAGACACAGATGACCAGCTGAAGCACATACAGCTTTAGTAAGCAGAGAGAGACACAGATGACCAGAAGAAGCACAGTCAGCTTTAGTAAGCAGGGACACAGATGACCAGCAGAAGCACAGACAGCTTAAGTAAGCAGAGAGACAGATGGCCAGCTGATGCACAGACAGTTTTAGTAAGCAGAGACACAGATGAACAGCTGAAGCACAGACAGCTTTAGTAAGCAGAAACACAGATGACCAGCAGAAGCACAGACAGCTTTAGTAAGCAGAGACACAGATGGTCAGCAGCACAAACAGCTTTAGTAAGCAGTGACACATATGACCAGCAGAAGCACAGACAGCTTTAATAAGCAGAGACACAGATGACCAGAAGCACAGACAGCTTTAGTAAGCAGTGACTCATATGACCAGAAGCACAGACAGTTTTAGTAAGCAGAGATACAGATGACCAGCAGAAGCACAGCCAGCTTTAGTAAGCAGAGACAGAGGTGACCAGCAGAAGCACAGACAGCTTTAGTAAGCAGAGACAAAGATGACTAGCAGAAGCACAGATAGCTTTAGTAAGCAGAGACACAGATGACCAGCTGAAGCACAGACAGCTTTAGTAGGCAGAGACACAGATGACCAGCAGAAGCACATACAGCTTTAGTAAGCAGTGACACAGATGGTCAGCAGAAGCATAGACAGCTTTAGTAAGCAGTGACACAGAGGACAGCAGAAGCACAGACAGCTTTAATAAGCAGTGACACAGATGGACAGCAGAAGCACAGACAGATTTAGTAACCAGAGACACAGATGACTAGCAGAAGCACATACATCTTTAGTAACCAGAGACACAGATGACCAGCTGAAGCACAGACAGCTTTAGTAAGCAGAGACACAGATGACCAGCAGAAGCACAGACAGCTTTAGTAAGCAGAGACACAGATGACCAGCAGAAACACAGACAGCTTTAGTAATCAGAGACACAGATGACCAGCAGAAGCACAGACAGCTTTAGTAAGCAGAGGCACAGATGACCAACAGAAGCACAGACAGCTTTAGTAAGCAGAGATACAGATGACCAGCTGAAGCACAGACAGCTTTAGTAAGCAGAGACAGAGGTCACCAGCAGAAGCACAGATAGCTTTAGTATGCAGAGACACAGATGACCAGCAGAAGCACATACAGCTTTAGTAAGCCGAGAGAGACATAGGTGACCAGAAGAAGAACAGACAGCTTTAGTAAGCAGAGACACAGATGACCAGAAGTACAGACAGTTTTAATAAGCAGTGACACAGATGGTCAGCAGAAGCATAGAAAGCTTAAGTAAGCAGAGACACAGATGACCAGCTGAAGCACAGACATCTTTAGTAACCAGTGACGACACAGATGGACATCAGAAGCACAGACAATTTTAATAACCAGATACACAGATGACCAGCAGAAGCACAGACAGCTTTAGTAAGCAGAGACACAGATGACCAACTGAAGCACAGACAGCTTTAGTAATCATAGACACAGATGACCAGCAGAAGAACATACAGCTTTAGTAAGCAGAGGCACAGATAACCAGCTGAAGAACATACAGCTTTAGTAAGCAGAGACACAGATGAACAGCTGAAGGACATACAACTTTAGAAAGCAGAGAGAGACACACAAATGACCAGAAGAAGAACAGACAGCTTTAGTAAGCAGTGACACAGATGACCAGCAGAAGCAACAGACAGCTTTAGTAAGCAGAGACACATATGACCAGTAGAAGCACAGACAGCTTTAGTAAACAGAGACACAGATGACCAGCAGAAGCACAGACAGCTTTAGTATGCAGAGACACAGATGACCAGCTGAAGCACAGACAGCTTTAGTAAGCAGAGACACAGATGACCAGCTGAAGCACATACAGCTTTAGTAAGCAGAGAGAGACACAGATGACCAGAAGAAGCACAGTCAGCTTTATTAAGCAGAGACACAGATGACCAGAAGAAGCACAGTCAGCTTTAGTAAGCAGAGACACAGATGGTCAGCAGCACAGACAGCTTTAGTAAGCAGTGACAAATATGACCAGCAGAAGCACAGACAGCTTTAGTAAGCAGTGACACAGATGACCAGAAGCACAGACAGTTTTAATAAGCAGAGACACAGATGACCAGAAGCACAGACAGCTTTAGTAAGCAGTGACACAGATGACCAGAAGCACAGACAGTTTTAGAAAGCAGAGACACAGATGACCAGAAGCATATACAGCTTTAGTAAGCAGTGACACAGATGACCAGAAGCATATACAGCTTTAGTAAGCAGAGACACAGATGACCAGAAGCACAGACAGCTTTAGTAAGTAGAGACACAGGTGACCAGCAGAAGCACAGATAGCTTTAGTATGCAGAGACACAGATGACCAGCAGAAGCACAGACAACTTTAGTAAGCAGAGAGAGACACAGATGACCAGAAGAAGAACAGACAGCTTTAGTAAGCAGAGACACAGATGGTCAGCAGAAGCACAGAAAGCTTAAGTAAGCAGAGACACAGATGACCAGCTGAAGCAGAGACATCTTTAGTAAGCAGTGACACAGATGGACAGCAGAAGCACAGACAGTTTTAATAACCAGATACACAGATGACCAGCAGAAGCACAGACAGCTTTAGCAAGCAGTGACACAGATGGTCAGCAGAAGCACAGACAACTTTAGTAAGCAGAGAGAGACACAGATGACCAGAAGAAGAACAGACAGCTTTAGTAAGCAGAGACACAGATGGTCAGCAGAAGCACAGAAAGCTTAAGTAAGCAGAGATACAGATAACCAGCTGAAGCACAGACAGCTTTAGTAAGCAGTGACACAGATGGACAGCAGAAGCACAGACAGTTTTAATAACCAGATACACAGATGACCAGCAGAAGCACAGACAGCTTTAGCAAGCAGTGACACAGATGGTCAGCAGAAGCACAGAAAGCTTAAGTAAGCAGAGACACAGATGACCAGCTGAAGCACAGACATCTTTAGTAAGCAGTGACACAGATGGACAGCAGAAGCACAGACAGTTTTAATAACCAGATACACAGATGACCAGCAGAAGCACAGAGAGCTTTAGTAAGCAGAGACACAGATGACCAACTGAAGCACAGACAGCTTTAGTAAGCATATACTCAGATGACCAGCAGAAGCACAGACAGCTTTAGTAAGCAGAGACACAGATGACCAGCAGAAGAACATACAGCTTTAGTAAGCAGAGACACAGATGACCAGCAGAAGAACATACAGCTTTAGTAAGCAGAGACACAGATGAACAGCTGACACACAGACAGCTTTAGAAGGCAGAGAGAGACACAGATGACCAGAAGAAGAACAGACAGCTTTAGTAAGCAGTGACACAGATGACCAGCAGAAGCAACAGACAGCTTTAGTAAGCAGAGACACAGATGACCAGCAGAAGCACAGACAGCTTTAGTAAGCAGAGACACAGATGACCAGCAGAAGCACAGACAACATAGTATGCAGAGACACAGATGAATAGCTGAAGCACAGACAGCTTTAGTAAGCATAGACACAGATGACCAGCAGAAGCACATACAGCTTTAGTAAGCAGAGACACAGATGACCAGCAGAAGCACAGACAGCTTTAGTAAGCAGAGACACAGATGACCAGCAGAAGCACAGACAGCTTTAGTAAGCAGAGAGACAGATGATCAGCAGAAGCACAGACAGCTTAAGTAAGCAGACACAGATGACCTGCAGAAGCACAGACAGCTTTAGTAAGCAGAGACACAGATGACCAGCTGAAGCACAGACAGTTTTAGTAAGCAGAGACACAGATGACCATCAGAATCACAGACAGCTTTAGTAAGCAGAGACACAGATGGTCAGCAGAAGCACAGACAGCTTTACTAAGCAGTGACACATATGACCAGCAGAAGCACAGACAGCTTTAGTAAGCAGAGACACAGATGAATAGCAGAAGAACAGACAGCTTTAGTAAGCAGAAACACAGATGACCAGAAGCACAGACAGCTTTAGTAAGCAGTGACACAGATGACCAGAAGCACAGACAGTTTAAGTAAGCAGAAACACAGATGACCAGAAGCATATACAGCTTTAGTAAGCAGTGACACAGATGACCAGCAGAAGCAACAGACAGCTTTAGTATGCCGAGACACAGATAACCAGCTGAAGCACAGACAGCTTTAGTTAGCAGAGACACCGATGAACAGCTGACACACAGACAGCTTTAGCAGGCAGAGAGAGACACAGATGACCAGAAGAAGAACAGACAGCTTTAGTAAGCAGTGACACAGATGAACAGCAGAAGCAACAGACAGCTATAGAAAGCAGAGACACAGATGACAGCAGAAGAACAGACAGCTTTAGTATGCAGAGACACAGATGACTAGCTGAAGCACAGACAGCTATAGTAAGCATTGACACAGATGACCAGTAGAAGCACATACCGCTTTAGTAAGCAGAGAGAGACACAGATGACCAGAAGAAGCACATACAGCTTTAGTAAGCAGAGACACAGATGACCAGCAGAAGTACAGACAGCTTTAGTAAGCAGAGAGACAGATGATCAGCAGAAGCACAGACAGCTTAAGTAAGCAGAGACACAGGTGACCAGCTGAAGCACAGACAGCTTTAGTAAGCAGAGACACAGATGACCAGCTTAAGCACAGACAGCTTTAGTAAGCAGAGACATAGATGACCAGCTAAAGCACAGACAGTTTTAGGAAGCAGAGACACAGATGACCAGCTGAAGCACAGACAGCTTTAGTAAGCAGAGACACAGATGTCCATCAGAATCACATACAGATTTAGAAAGCAGAGACACAGATGGTCAGCAGAAGCACAGACAGCTTTAGTAAGTAGTGACACATATGACCTGTAAAAGCACAGACAGCTTTAGGAAGCAGAGACACAGATGAGTAACAGAAGCACAGACAGCTTTAGTAAGCAGAGACACAGATGAATAACAGAAGCACAGACAGCTTTAGTAAGCAGAGACACAGATGACCAGAAGCACAGACAGCTTTAGTAAGCAGTGACACAGATGACCAGAAGCACAGACAGTTTTAGTAAGCAGAGACACAGATGAATAACAGAAGCACAGACAGCTTTAGTAAGCAGAGACACAGATGACCAGAAGCACAGACAGCTTTAGTAAGCAGATGACCAGAAGCACAGACAGCTTTAGTAAGCAGAGACACAGATGAATAACAGAAGCACAGACAGCTTTAGTAAGCAGAGACACAGATGACCAGAAGCACAGACAGCTTTAGTAAGCAGAAACACAGATGACCAGAAGCATATACAGCTTCAATAAGCAGTGACACAGATGACCAGCAGAGGCAACAGACAGCTTTAGTAAGCAGTGACACAGATGACCAGCAGAAGAAACAGACAGCTTTAGTAAGCAGAGACACAGATGACCAGTAGAAGCACAGACAGCTTTAGAAAGCAGACACAGATGACCAGCAGAAGCACAAACAGCTTTAGTATGCAGAGACACAGATGACCAGCAGAAGCACAGACAGCTTTAGTAAGCAGACACAGATGACTAGCTGAAGCACAGACAGCTTTAGTAAGCAGACACAGATGACCAGCAGAAGCACGGACAGCTTTAGTAAGCAGACACAGATGACCAGCAGAAGCACAGACAGCTTTAGTAAGCAGACACAGATGACTAGCTGAAGCACAGACAGCTTTAGTAAGCAGAGACAAAGATGACCAGTTGAAGCACATACAGCTTTAGTGAGCAGAGAGAGACACAGATGACCAGAAGAAGCACAGACAGCTTTAGTAAGCAGAGGCACAGATGACCAGCAGAAGCACAGACAGCTTTAGTAAGCAGAGAGACAGATGACCATTGACCAGCAGAAGCACAGACATCTTAAGTAAGCAGAGACACAGATGACACAGATGACCTGCAGAAGCAAAGACAGCTTTAGTAAGCAGAGACACAGATGACCAGCTGAAGCACACACAGTTTTAGGAAGCAGAGACACAGATGACCAGCTGAAGCACAGACAGCTTTAGTAAGCAGAGACACAGATGACCATCAGAATCACAGAGACACAGATGGTAAGCAGCACAGACAGCTTTAGTAAGCAGTGACACATATGACCAGCAGAAGCACAGACAGCTTTAGTAAGCAGAGACACAGATGAATAGCAGAAGCACAGACAGTTTTAGGAAGCAGAGACACAGATGACCAGCTGAAGCACAGACAGCTTTAGTTAGCAGAGACACAGATGGTCAGCAGAAGCACAGACAGCTTTACTAAGCAGTGACACATATGACCAGCAGAAGCACAGACAGCTTTAGTAAGCAGAGACACAGATGAATAGCAGAAGCACAGACAGCTTTAGTAAGCAGAGACACAGATGACCAGAAGCACAGACAGCTTTAGTAAGCAGTGACACAGATGATCAGAAGCACAGACAGTTTTAGAAAGCAGAAACACAGATGACCAGAAGCATATAGAGCTTTAGTAAGCAGTGACACAGATGACCAGCAGAAGCAACAGACAGCTTTAGTATGCCGAGACACAGATAACCAGCTGAAGCACTGACAGCTTTAGTAAGCAGAGACACAGATGAACAGCTGACACACAGACAGCTTTAGCAGGCAGAGAGAAACACAGATGACCAGAAGAAGAACAGACAGCTTTAGTAAGCAGTGACACAGATGAACAGCAGAAGCAACAGACAGCTATAGAAAGCAGAGACACAGATGACAGCAGAAGCAACAGACAGCTTTAGTAAGCAGAGACACAGATGACCAACTGAAGCACAGACAGCTTTAGTAATCATAGACACAGATGACCAGCAGAAGAACATACAGCTTTAGTAAGCAGAGGCACAGATAACCAGCTGAAGAACATACAGCTTTAGTAAGCAGAGACACAGATGAACAGCTGAAGGACATACAACTTTAGAAAGCAGAGAGAGACACACAAATGACCAGAAGAAGAACAGACAGCTTTAGTAAGCAGTGACACAGATGACCAGCAGAAGCAACAGACAGCTTTAGTAAGCAGAGACACATATGACCAGTAGAAGCACAGACAGCTTTAGTAAGCAGAGACACAGATGACCAGCAGAAGCACAGACAGCTTTAGTAAGCAGAGACACAGATGACCAGCTGAAGCACAGACAGCTTTAGTAAGCAGAGACACAGATGACCAGCTGAAGCACATACAGCTTTAGTAAGCAGAGAGAGACACAGATGACCAGAAGAAGCACAGTCAGCTTTATTAAGCAGAGACACAGATGACCAGAAGAAGCACAGTCAGCTTTAGTAAGCAGAGACACAGATGGTCAGCAGCACAGACAGCTTTAGTAAGCAGTGACAAATATGACCAGCAGAAGCACAGACAGCTTTAGTAAGCAGTGACACAGATGACCAGAAGCACAGACAGTTTTAGAAAGCAGAGACACAGATGACCAGAAGCATATACAGCTTTAGTAAGCAGTGACACAGATGACCAGAAGCAAAGACAGTTTTAGAAAGCAGAGACACAGATGACCAGAAGCATATACAGCTTTAGTAAGCAGAGACACAGATGACCAGAAGCATATACAGCTTTAGTAAGCAGAGACACAGATGACCAGAAGCACAGACAGCTTTAGTAAGTAGAGACACAGATGACCAGCAGAAGCACAGACAGCTTTAGTATGCAGAGACACAGATGACCAGCAGAAGCACAGACAACTTTAGTAAGCAGAGAGAGACACAGATGACCAGAAGAAGAACAGACAGCTTTAGTAAGCAGAGACACAGATGGTCAGCAGAAGCACAGAAAGCTTAAGTAAGCAGAGACACAGATAACCAGCTGAAGCACAGACAGCTTTAGTAAGCAGTGACACAGATGGACAGCAGAAGCACAGACAGTTTTAATAACCAGATACACAGATGACCAGCAGAAGCACAGACAGCTTTAGCAAGCAGTGACACAGATGGTCAGCAGAAGCACAGACAACTTTAGTAAGCAGAGAGAGACACAGATGACCAGAAGAAGAACAGACAGCTTTAGTAAGCAGAGACACAGATGGTCAGCAGAAGCACAGAAAGCTTAAGTAAGCAGAGATACAGATAACCAGCTGAAGCACAGACAGCTTTAGTAAGCAGTGACACAGATTGACAGCAGAAGCACAGACAGTTTTAATAACCAGATACACAGATGACCAGCAGAAGCACAGACAGCTTTAGCAAGCAGTGACACAGATGGTCAGCAGAAGCACAGAAAGCTTAAGTAAGCAGAGACACAGATGACCAGCTGAAGCAGAGACATCTTTAGTAAGCAGTGACACAGATGGACAGCAGAAGCACAGACAGTTTTAATAACCAGATACACAGATGACCAGCAGAAGCACAGAGAGCTTTAGTAAGCAGAGACACAGATGACCAACTGAAGCACAGACAGCTTTAGTAAGCATATACTCAGATGACCAGCAGAAGCACAGACAGCTTTAGTAAGCAGAGACACAGATGACCAGCAGAAGCACAGACAGCTTTAGTAAGCAGAGACACAGATAACCAGCTGAAGCACAGACAGCTTTAGTAAGCAGAGACACAGATGAACAGCTGACACACAGACAGCTTTAGAAGGCAGAGAGAGACACAGATGACCAGAAGAAGAACAGACAGCTTTAGTAAGCAGTGACACAGATGAACAGCAGAAGCAACAGACAGCTTTAGTAAGCAGAGACACAGATGACCAGCAGAAGCACAGACAGCTTTAGTAAGCAGAGACACAGATGACCAGCAGAAGCACAGACAACATAGTATGCAGAGACACAGATGAATAGCTGAAGCACAGACAGCTTTAGTAAGCATTGACACAGATGACCAGTTGAAGCACATACAGCTTTAGTAAGCAGAGAGAGACACAGATGACCAGAAGAAGCACAGACAGCTTTAGTAAGCAGAGACACAGATGACCAGCAGAAGCACAGACAGCTTTAGTAAGCAGAGAGACAGATGATCAGCAGAAGCACAGACAGCTTAAGTAAGCAGACACAGATGACCTGCAGAAGCACAGACAGCTTTAGTAAGCAGAGACACAGATGACCAGCTGAAGCACAGACAGTTTTAGGAAGCAGAGACACAGATGACCAGCTGAAGCACAGACAGCTTTAGTTAGCAGAGACACAGATGGTCAGCAGAAGCACAGACAGCTTTACTAAGCAGTGACACATATGACCAGCAGAAGCACAGACAGCTTTAGTAAGCAGAGACACAGATGAATAGCAGAAGCACAGACAGCTTTAGTAAGCAGAGACACAGATGACCAGAGGCACAGACAGCTTTAATAAGCAGTGACACAGATGACCAGAAGCACAGACAGTTTTTAGAAAGCAGAAACACAGATGACCAGAAGCATATAGAGCTTTAGTAAGCAGTGACACAGATGACCAGCAGAAGCAACAGACAGCTTTAGTATGCCGAGACACAGATAACCAGCTGAAGCACTGACAGCTTTAGTAAGCAGAGACACAGATGAACAGCTGACACACAGACAGCTTTAGCAGGCAGAGAGAAACACAGATGACCAGAAGAAGAACAGACAGCTTTAGTAAGCAGTGACACAGATGAACAGCAGAAGCAACAGACAGCTATAGAAAGCAGAGACACAGATGACAGCAGAAGAACAGACAGCTTTAGTATGCAGAGACACAGATGACTAGCTGAAGCACAGACAGCTATAGTAAGCATTGACACAGATGACCAGTAGAAGCACATACCGCTTTAGTAAGCAGAGAGAGACACAGATGACCAGAAGAAGCACATACAGCTTTAGTAAGCAGAGACACAGATGACCAGCAGAAGTACAGACAGCTATAGAAAGCAGAGACACAGATGACAGCAGAAGCAACAGACAGCTTTAGTAAGCAGAGACACAGATGACCAACTGAAGCACAGACAGCTTTAGTAATCATAGACACAGATGACCAGCAGAAGAACATACAGCTTTAGTAAGCAGAGGCACAGATAACCAGCTGAAGAACATACAGCTTTAGTAAGCAGAGACACAGATGAACAGCTGAAGGACATACAACTTTAGAAAGCAGAGAGAGACACACAAATGACCAGAAGAAGAACAGACAGCTTTAGTAAGCAGTGACACAGATGACCAGCAGAAGCAACAGACAGCTTTAGTAAGCAGAGACACATATGACCAGTAGAAGCACAGACAGCTTTAGTAAACAGAGACACAGATGACCAGCAGAAGCACAGACAGCTTTAGTAAGCAGAGACACAGATGACCAGCTGAAGCACAGACAGCTTTAGTAAGCAGAGACACAGATGACCAGCTGAAGCACATACAGCTTTAGTAAGCAGAGAGAGACACAGATGACCAGAAGAAGCACAGTCAGCTTTATTAAGCAGAGACACAGATGACCAGAAGAAGCACAGTCAGCTTTAGTAAGCAGAGACACAGATGGTCAGCAGCACAGACAGCTTTAGTAAGCAGTGACAAATATGACCAGCAGAAGCACAGACAGCTTTAATAAGCAGTGACACAGATGACCAGAAGCACAGACAGTTTTAGTAAGCAGAGACACAGATGACCAGAAGCATATACAGCTTTAGTAAGCAGTGACACAGATGACCAGAAGCAAAGACAGTTTTAGAAAGCAGAGACACAGATGACCAGAAGCATATACAGCTTTAGTAAGCAGTGACACAGATGACCAGAAGCAAAGACAGCTTTAGAAAGCAGAGACACAGATGACCAGAAGCACAGACAGCTTTAGTAAGTAGAGACACAGGTGACCAGCAGAAGCACAGATAGCTTTAGTATGCAGAGACACAGATGACCAGCAGAAGCACAGACAACTTTAGTAAGCAGAGAGAGACACAGATGACCAGAAGAAGAACAGACAGCTTTAGTAAGCAGAGACACAGATGGTCAGCAGAAGCACAGAAAGCTTAAGTAAGCAGAGACACAGATGACCAGCTGAAGCAGAGACATCTTTAGTAAGCAGTGACACAGATGGACAGCAGAAGCACAGACAGTTTTAATAACCAGATACACAGATGACCAGCAGAAGCACAGACAGCTTTAGCAAGCAGTGACACAGATGGTCAGCAGAAGCACAGACAACTTTAGTAAGCAGAGAGAGACACAGATGACCAGAAGAAGAACAGACAGCTTTAGTAAGCAGAGACACAGATGGTCAGCAGAAGCACAGAAAGCTTAAGTAAGCAGAGACACAGATGACCAGCTGAAGCACAGACAGCTTTAGTAAGCAGTGACACAGATGGACAGCAGAAGCACAGACAGTTTTAATAACCAGATACACAGATGACCAGCAGAAGCACAGACAGCTTTAGCAAGCAGTGACACAGATGGTCAGCAGAAGCACAGAAAGCTTAAGTAAGCAGAGACACAGATGACCAGCTGAAGCACAGACATCTTTAGTAAGCAGTGACACAGATGGACAGCAGAAGCACAGACAGTTTTAATAACCAGATACACAGATGACCAGCAGAAGCACAGAGAGCTTTAGTAAGCAGAGACACAGATGACCAACTGAAGCACAGACAGCTTTAGTAAGCATATACACAGATGACCAGCAGAAGCACAGACAGCTTTAGTAAGCAGAGACACAGATGACCAGCAGAAGAACATACAGCTTTAGTAAGCAGAGACACAGATAACCAGCTGAAGCACAGACAGCTTTAGTAAGCAGAGACACAGATGAACAGCTGACACACAGACAGCTTTAGCAGGCAGAGAGAGACACAGATGACCAGAAGAAGAACAGACAGCTTTAGTAAGCAGTGACACAGATGAACAGCAGAAGCAACAGACAGCTTTAGTAAGCAGAGACACAGATGACCAGCAGAAGCACAGACAGCTTTAGTAAGCAGAGACACAGATGACCAGCAGAAGCACAGACAACATAGTATGCAGAGACACAGATGAATAGCTGAAGCACAGACAGCTTTAGTAAGCATTGACACAGATGACCAGTTGAAGCACATACCGCTTTAGTAAGCAGAGAGAGACACAGATGACCAGAAGAAGCACAGACAGCTTTAGTAAGCAGAGACACAGATGACCAGCAGAAGCACAGACAGCTTTAGTAAGCAGAGACACAGATGATCAGCAGAAGCACAGACAGCTTAAGTAAGCAGACACAGATGACCTGCAGAAGCACAGACAGCTTTAGTAAGCAGAGACACAGATGACCAGCTGAAGCACAGACAGTTTTAGGAAGCAGAGACACAGATGACCAGCTGAAGCACAGACAGCTTTAGTTAGCAGAGACACAGATGGTCAGCAGAAGCACAGACAGCTTTACTAAGCAGTGACACATATGACCAGCAGAAGCACAGACAGCTTTAGTAAGCAGAGACACAGATGAATAGCAGAAGCACAGACAGCTTTAGTAAGCAGAGACACAGATGACCAGAAGCACAGACAGCTTTAGTAAGCAGTGACACAGATGACCAGAAGCACAGACAGTTTTAGAAAGCAGAAACACAGATGACCAGAAGCATATACAGCTTTAGTAAGCAGTGACACAGATGACCAGCAGAAGCAACAGACAGCTTTAGTATGCCGAGACACAGATAACCAGCTGAAGCACTGACAGCTTTAGTTAGCAGAGACACCGATGAACAGCTGACACACAGACAGCTTTAGCAGGCAGAGAGAGACACAGATGACCAGAAGAAGAACAGACAGCTTTAGTAAGCAGTGACACAGATGACCAGCAGAAGCAACAGACAGCTTTAGTAAGCAGAGACACAGATGACAGCAGAAGAACAGACAGCTTTAGTATGCAGAGACACAGATGACTAGCTGAAGCACAGACAGCTATAGTAAGCATTGACACAGATGACCAGTAGAAGCACATACCGCTTTAGTAAGCAGAGAGAGACACAGATGACCAGAAGAAGCACATACAGCTTTAGTAAGCAGAGACACAGATGACCAGCAG
The DNA here is from genome assembly GCF_027579735.1 of Bombina bombina. NCBI lineage: Eukaryota > Metazoa > Chordata > Amphibia > Anura > Bombinatoridae > Bombina > Bombina bombina. Next base: position 213,307,072 of record NC_069499.1, on the reverse strand, counting down.
AAGTACAGACAGCTTTAGTAAGCAGAGAGACAGATGATCAGCAGAAGCACAGACAGCTTTAGTAAGCAGAGACACAGATGACCAGCTGAAGCACAGACAGCTTTAGTAAGCAGAGACACAGATGACCAGCAGAAGCACAGACAGCTTTAGTAAGCAGAGACACAGATGACCAGCTGAAGCACAGACAGTTTTAGGAAGCAGAGACACAGATGACCAGCTGAAGCACAGACAGCTTTAGTAAGCAGAGACACAGATGACCATCAGAATCACAGACAGCTTTAGAAAGCAGAGACACAGATGGTCAGCAGAAGCACAGACAGCTTTAGTAAGTAGTGACACATATGACCTGCAGAAGCACAGACAGCTTTAGGAAGCAGAGACACAGATGAATAACAGAAGCACAGACAGCTTTAGTAAGCAGAGACACAGATGAATAACAGAAGCACAGACAGCTTTAGTAAGCAGAGACACAGATGACCAGAAGCACAGACAGCTTTAGTAAGCAGTGACCACAGATGACCAGAAAGCACAGACAGTTTTAGTAAGCAGAGACACAGATGAATAACAGAAGCACAGACAGCTTTAGTAAGCAGAGACACAGATGACCAGAAGCACAGACAGCTTTAGTAAGCAGATGACCAGAAGCACAGACAGCTTTAGTAAGCAGAGACACAGATGAATAACAGAAGCACAGACAGCTTTAGTAAGCAGAGACACAGATGACCAGAAGCACAGACAGCTTTAGTAAGCAGAAACACAGATGACCAGAAGCATATACAGCTTCAATAAGCAGTGACACAGATGACCAGCAGAGGCAACAGACAGCTTTAGTAAGCAGTGACACAGATGACCAGCAGAAGAAACAGACAGCTTTAGTAAGCAGAGACACAGATGACCAGTAGAAGCACAGACAGCTTTAGAAAAGCAGACACAGATGACCAGCAGAAGCACAAACAGCTTTAGTATGCAGAGACACAGATGACCAGCAGAAGCACAGACAGCTTTAGTAAGCAGACACAGATGACTAGCTGAAGCACAGACAGCTTTAGTAAGCAGACACAGATGACCAGCAGAGGCACGGACAGCTTTAGTAAGCAGACACAGATGACCAGCAGAAGCACAGACAGCTTTATTAAGCAGACACAGATGACTAGCTGAAGCACAGACAGCTTTAGTAAGCAGAGACAAAGATGACCAGTTGAAGCACATACAGCTTTAGTGAGCAGAGAGAGACACAGATGACCAGAAGAAGCACAGACAGCTTTAGTAAGCAGAGACACAGATGACCAGCAGAAGCACAGACAGCTTTAGTAAGCAGAGACACAGATGACCAGCAGAAGCACAGACATCTTAAGTAAGCAGAGACACAGATGACACAGATGACCTGCAGAAGCAAAGACAGCTTTAGTAAGCAGAGACACAGATGACCAGCTGAAGCACACACAGTTTTAGGAAGCAGAGACACAGATGACCAGCTGAAGCACAGACAGCTTTAGTAAGGCAGAGACACAGATGACCATCAGAATCACAGAGACACAGATGGTAAGCAGCACAGACAGCTTTAGTAAGCAGTGACACATATGACCAGCAGAAGCACAGACAGCTTTAGTAAGCAGAGACACAGATGAATAGCAGAAGCACAGACAGTTTTAGGAAGCAGAGACACAGATGACCAGCTGAAGCACAGACAGCTTTAGTAAGCAGAGACACAGATGGTCAGCAGAAGCACAGACAGCTTTAGTAAGCAGTGACACATATGACCAGCAGAAGCACAGACAGCTTTAGTAAGCAGAGACACAGATGAATAGCAGAAGCACAGACAGCTTTAGTAAGCAGAAACACAGATGACCAGAAGCACAGACAGCTTTAGTAAGCAGTGGACACAGATGATCAGAAGCACAGACAGTTTTAGTAAGCAGAAACACAGATGACCAGAAGCATATAGAGCTTTAGTAAGCAGTGACACAGATGACCAGCAGAAGCAACAGACAGCTTTAGTATGCCGAGACACAGATAACCAGCTGAAGCACAGACAGCTTTAGTTAGCAGAGACACCGATGAACAGCTGACACACAGACAGCTTTAGCAGGCAGAGAGAGACACAGATGACCAGAAGAAGAACAGACAGCTTTAGTAAGCAGTGACACAGATGACTAGCAGAAGCAACAGACAGCTTTAGTAAGCAGAGACACAGATGACCAGCAGAAGCAACAGACAGCTTTAGTAAGCAGAGACACAGATGACAAGCTGAAGCACAGACAGCTATAGTAAGCATTGACACAGATGACCAGTTGAAGCACAGACAGCTTTAGTAAGCAGAGACACAGATGACCAGAAGAAGTACAGACAGCTTTAGTAAGCAGAGACACAGATGACCAGCAGAAGTACAGACAGCTTTAGTAAGCAGAGAGACAGATGATCAGCAGAAGCACAGACAGCTTTAGTAAGCAGAGACACAGATGACCAGCTGAAGCACAGACAGCTTTAGTAAGCAGAGACACAGATGACCAGCTGAAGCACAGACAGCTTTAGTAAGCAGAGACATAGATGACCAGCTAAAGCACAGACAGTTTTAGGAAGCAGAGACACAGATGACCAGCTGAAGCACAGACAGCTTTAGTAAGCAGAGACACAGATGACCATCAGAATCACATACAGATTTAGAAAGCAGAGACACAGATGGTCAGCAGAAGCACAGACAGCTTTAGTAAGTAGTGACACATATGACCTGCAGAAGCACAGACAGCTTTAGGAAGCAGAGACACAGATGAATAACAGAAGCACAGACAGCTTTAGTAAGCAGAGACACAGATGAATAACAGAAGCACAGACAGCTTTAGTAAGCAGAGACACAGATGACCAGAAGCACAGACAGCTTTAGTAAGCAGTGACACAGATGACCAGAAGCACAGACAGTTTTAGTAAGCAGAGACACAGATGAATAACAGAAGCACAGACAGCTTTAGTAAGCAGAGACACAGATGACCAGAAGCACAGACAGCTTTAGTAAGCAGATGACCAGAAGCACAGACAGCTTTAGTAAGCAGAGACACAGATGAATAACAGAAGCACAGACAGCTTAGTAAGCAGAGACACAGATGACCAGAAGCACAGACAGTTTTAGTAAGCAGAAACACAGATGACCAGAAGCATATACAGCTTCAGTAAGCAGTGACACAGATGACCAGCAGAGGCAACAGACAGCTTTAGTAAGCAGTGACACAGATGACCAGCAGAAGCAACAGACAGCTTTAGTAAGCAGAGACACAGATGACCAGTAGAAGCACAGACAGCTTTAGTAAGCAGACACAGATGACCAGCAGAAGCACAAACAGCTTTAGTATGCAGAGACACAGATGACCAGCAGAAGCACAGACAGCTTTAGTAAGCAGACACAGATGACTAGCTGAAGCACAGACAGCTTTAGTAAGCAGACACAGATGACCAGCAGAAGCACGGACAGCTTTAGTAAGCAGACACAGATGACCAGCAGAAGCACAGACAGCTTTAGTAAGCAGACACAGATGACTAGCTGAAGCACAGACAGCTTTAGTAAGCAGAGACAAAGATGACCAGTTGAAGCACATACAGCTTTAGTAAGCAGAGAGAGACACAGATGACCTGCAGAAGCACAGACAGCTTTAGTAAGCAGAGACACAGATGACCAGCAGAAGCACAGACAGCTTTAGTAAGCAGAGAGACAGATGACCATTGACCAGCAGAAGCACAGACATCTTAAGTAAGCAGAGACACAGATGACACAGATGACCTGCAGAAGCAAAGACAGCTTTAGTAAGCAGAGACACAGATGACCAGCTGAAGCACAGACAGTTTTAGGAAGCAGAGACACAGATGACCAGCTGAAGCACAGACAGCTTTAGTAAGCAGAGACACAGATGACCATCAGAATCACAGAGACACAGATGGTAAGCAGCACAGACAGCTTTAGTAAGCAGTGACACATATGACCAGCAGAAGCACAGACAGCTTTAGTAAGCAGAGACACAGATGAATAGCAGAAGCACAGACAGCTTTAGTAAGCAGAGACACAGATGACCAGAAGCACAGACAGCTTTAGTAAGCAGTGACACAGATGACCAGAAGCACAGACAGTTTTTGTAAGCAGAGACACAGATAACCAGAAGCATATACAGCTTTAGTAAGCAGTGACACAGATGGTCAGCAGAAGCACAGTCAGCTTTAGTAAGCAGTGACACAGATGGACAGCAGAAGCACAGACAGCTTTAATAAACAGTGACGCAGATGGACAGCAGAATCACAGACAGATTTAGTAACCAGAGACACAGATGACCAGCAGAAGAACATACATCTTTAGTAACCAGAGACACAGATGACCAGCTGAAGCACAGACAGCTTTAGCAAGCAGAGACACAGATGACCAGCAGAAGCACAGAAAGCTTTAGTAAGCAGAGACACAGATGACCAGCAGAAGAACATACATCTTTAGTAACCAGAGACACAGATGACCAGCTGAAGCACAGACAGCTTTAGTAAGCAGAGACACAGATGACCATCAGAATCACAGAAAGCTTTAGTAAGCAGAGACACAGATGACCAGAAGCACAGACAGCTTTAGTAATCAGAGACACAGATGACCAGCAGATGCACAGACAGCTTTAGTAATCAGAGACACAGATGACCAGCAGAAGTACAGACAGCTTTAGTAAGCAGAGACACAGATGAATAGCAGAAGCACAGACAGCTTTAGTAAGCAGAGACACAGATGACCAGAAGCACAGACAGCTTTAGTAAGCAGTGACACAGATGACCAGAAGCACAGACAGTTTTTGTAAGCAGAGACACAGATAACCAGAAGCATATACAGCTTTAGTAAGCAGTGACACAGATGGTCAGCAGAAGCACAGTCAGCTTTAGTAAGCAGTGACACAGATGACCAGCAGAAGCACAGACAGCTTTAATAAGCAGTGACACAGATGGACAGCAGAATCACAGACAGATTTAGTAACCAGAGACACAGATGACCAGCAGAAGAACATACATCTTTAGTAACCAGAGACACAGATGACCAGCTGAAGCACAGACAGCTTTAGCAAGCAGAGACACAGATGACCAGCAGAAGCACAGAAAGCTTTAGTAAGCAGAGACACAGATGACCAGCAGAAGAACATACATCTTTAGTAACCAGAGACACAGATGACCAGCTGAAGCACAGACAGCTTTAGCAAGCAGAGACACAGATGACCAGCAGAAGCACAGAAAGCTTTAGTAAGCAGAGACACAGATGACCAGAAGCACAGACAGCTTTAGTAATCAGAGACACAGATGACCAGCAGATGCACAGACAGCTTTAGTAATCAGAGACACAGATGACCAGCAGAAGCACAGACAGCTTTAGTAAGCAGAGGCACAGATGACCAGCAGAAGCACAGACAGCTTTAGTAAGCAGAGATACAGATGACCAGCTGAAGCACAGACAGCTTTAGTAAGCAGAGACAGAGGTGACCAGCAGAAGCACAGATAGCTTTAGTATGCAGAGACACAGATGACCAGCAGAAGCACATACAGCTTTAGTAAGCAGAGAGAGACACAGGTGACCAGCAGAAGAACAGACAGCTTTAGTAAGCAGAGACACAGATGACCAGAAGCACAGACAGTTTTAGTAAGCAGTGACACAGATGGTCAGCAGGAGCGTAGAAAGCTTAAGTAAGCAGAGACACAGATGACCAGCTGAAGCACAGACATCTTTAGTAAGCATTGACGACACAGATGGACAGCAGAAGCACTGACAGTTTTAATAACCAGATACACAGATGACCAGCAGAAGCACAGACAGCTTTAGTAAGCAGAGACACAGATGACCAACTGAAGCACAGACAGCTTTAGTAAGCATAGACACAGATGACCAGCAGAAGCACAGACAGCTTAGTAAGCAGAGACACAGATGACCAGCAGAAGCACAGACAGCTTTAGTAAGCAGAGACACAGATGACCAGCAGAAGAACATACAGCTTTAGTAAGCAGAGGCACAGATAACCAGCTGAAGCACAGACAGCTTTAGTAAGCAGTGACACAGATGATTAGCAGAAGCAACAGACAGCTTTAGTAAGCAGAGACACAGATGACCAGCAGAAGCAACAGACAGCTTTAGTAAGCAGAGACACATATGACCAGTAGAAGCACAGACAGCTTTAGTAAGCAGAGATACAGATGACCAGCTGAAGCACAGACAGCTTTAGTAAGCAGAGACACAGGTGACCAGCAGAAGCACAGATAGCTTTAGTATGCAGAGACAAAGATGACCAGCAGAAGCACATACAGCTTTAGTAAGCAGAGAGAGACACAGGTGACCAGAAGAAGAACAGACAGCTTTAGTAAGCAGACACAGATGACCAGAAGCACAGACAGTTTTAGTAAGCAGTGACACAGATGGTCAGCAGGAGCGTAGAAAGCTTAAGTAAGCAGAGACACAGATGACCAGCTGAAGCACAGACATCTTTAGTAAGCAGTGACGACACAGATGGACAGCAGAAGCACAGACAGTTTTAATAACCAGATACACAGATGACCAGCAGAAGCACAGACAGCTTTAGTAAGCAGAGACACAGATGACCAGCAGAAGCACAGAAAGCTTTAGCAAGCAGAGGCACAGATAACCAGCAGAAGAACATACAGCTTTAGTAAGCAGAGACACAGATGACCAGCAGAAGCACAGACAGCTTTAGTAAGCAGAGACACAGATGACCAGCAGAAGAACATACAGCTTTAGTAAGCAGAGACACAGATGACCAACTGAAGCACAGACAGCTTTAGTAATCATAGACACAGATAACCAGCTGAAGCACAGTCAGCTTTAGTAAGCAGAGAGAGACACACAAATGACCAGAAGAAGAACAGACAGCTTTAGTAAGCAGTGACACAGATGACCAGCAGAAGCAACAAGTCAGCTTTAGTATAGCAGAGACACAGATGACCAGCTGAAGCACAGACCAGCTTTAGTAAGCAGAGACACAGATGACCAGAAGCACAGACAGCTTTAGTAAGCAGGGGAGAGAAACAGATGACCAGAAGAAGCACAGTCAGCTTTATTAAGCAGAGACACAGATGACCAGCAGAAGCACAGACAGCTTTAGTAAGCAGAGACACAGATGACCTGCAGAAGCACAGACAGCTTTAGTAAGCAGAGACACAGATGAACAGCTGAAGCACAGACAGCTTTAGTAAGCAGAGACACAGACGACCAGCAGAAGCACAGACAGCTTTAGTAAGCAGAGACACAGATGGTCAGCAGCACAGACAGCTTTAGTAAGCAGTGACACAGATGACCAGAAGCACAGACAGTTTTAGAAAGCAGAGACACAGATGACCAGAAGCATATACAGCTTTAGTAATCAGTGACACAGATGGTCAGCAGAAGCACAGACAGCTTTAGTAAGCAGTGACACTGATGGGACAGCAGAAGCACAGACAGCTTTAATAAGCAGTGACAACAGATGGACAGCAGAAGCACAGGCATCTTTAGTAACCAGAGATACAGATGACCAGCTGAAGCACAGACAATTTTATTAAGCAGAGACACAGATGACCAGCAGAAGCACAGACAGCTTTAGTAAGCAGAGGTAAAGATGACCAGCAGAAGCACAGACAGCTTTAGTAAGCGGAGAGAGACACAGATGACCAGCAGAAGCACAGAACAGTTTTAGTAAGCAGAGACACAGATGACCAGCAGAAGCACAGAAAAGCTTTAGTAAGCAGAGACACAGATGACCCAGAAGCACAGACAGCTTTAGTAATCAGAGACACAGATGACCAGCAGCATGCACAGACAGCTTTAGTAATCAGAGACACAGGAGACCAGCAGAAGTACAGGACAGCTTTAATAAGCAGAGACGCAGATGGACAGGCAGAATCACAGACAGATTTAGTAACCAGAGACCACAGATGACCAGCAGAAGAACATACATCTTTAGTAACCAGAGACACACAGATGACCAGCTGAAGCACAGACAGCTTTATGAAGCAGGAGACACAGATGACCAGCAGAAGCACAGAAAGCTTTAGTAAGCAGAGACCGACAGATGACCGAGCAGAAGAACATACATCTTTAGTAACCAGTAGACACAGATGACCAGCTGAAGCACAGACAGCTTTAGCAAGCAGAGAACACAGATGACCAGCAGAAGCACAGGAAAGCTTTAGTAAGCAGAGACACAGATGACCAAAAGCACAGACAGCTTATAGTAATCAGAGACACAGATGTCCAGCAGATGCACAGACAGCTTTAGTAATCAGAACACAGATGACCAGCAGAAGTACAGACAGCTTAGTAAGCAGAGGGCACAGATGACCAGCAGAAGGCACAGACAGCTTTAGTAAGCAGAGATACAGATGACCAGCTGAAGCACAAGACAGCTTTAGTAAGCAGAGACAGAGGTGACCAGCAGAAGCACAGATAGCTTTAGTATGCAGAGACACAGATGACCAGCAGAAGCACATACAGCTTTAGTAAGCAGAGAGAGAAACAGGTGACCAGCAGAAGAACAGACAGCTTTAGTAAGCAGAGACACAGATGACCAGAAGCACAGACAGTTTTAGTAAGCAGTGACACAGATGGTCAGCAGGAGCGTAGAAAGCTTAAGTAAGCAGAGACACAGATGACCAGCTGAAGCACAGACATCTTTAGTAAGCATTGACGACACAGATGGACAGCACAAACACAGACAGTTTTAATAACCAGATACACAGATGACCAGCAGAAGCACAGACAGCTTTAGTAAGCAGAGACACAGATGACCAACTGAAGCACAGACAGCTTTAGTAAGCATAGACACAGATGACCAGCAGAAGCACAGACAGCTTTAGTAAGCAGAGACACAGATGACCAGCAGAAGCACAGACAGCTTTAGTAAGCAGAGACACAGATGACCAGCAGAAGAACATACAGCTTTAGTAAGCAGAGGCACAGATAACCAGCTGAAGCACAGACAGCTTTAGTAAGCAGTGACACAGATGATTAGCAGAAGCAACAGACAGCTTTAGTAAGCAGAGACACAGATGACCAGCAGAAGCACATACATCTTTAGTAAGCAGAGACACATATGACCAGTAGAAGCACAGACAGCTTTAGTAAGCAGAGATACAGATGACCAGCTGAAGCACAGACAGCTTTAGTAAGCAGAGACAGAGTTGACCAGCAGAAGCACAGATAGCTTTAGTATGCAGAGACAAAGATGACCAGCAGAAGCACATACAGCTTTAGTAAGCAGAGAGAGACACAGGTGACCAGAAGAAGAACAGACAGCTTTAGTAAGCAGACACAGATGACCAGAAGCACAGACAGTTTTAGTAAGCAGTGACACAGATGGTCAGCAGGAGCGTAGAAAGCTTAAGTAAGCAGAGACACAGATGACCAGCAGAAGCACAGACATCTTTAGTAAGCAGTGACGACACAGATGGACAGCAGAAGCACAGACAGTTTTAATAACCAGATACACAGATGACCAGCAGAAGGCACAGACAGCTTTAGTAAGCAGATGACACAGATGACCAGCAGAAGCACAGAAAGCTTTAGAAGCAGAGGCACAGATTACCAGCAGAAGAACATACAGCTTTAGTAAGCAGATGACACAGTTGACCAGCAGAAGCACAGACAGCTTTAGTAAAGCAGAGACACAGATGACCAGCAGAAGAACATACAGCTTTTAGTAAGCAGAGACACGTATGACCAACTGAAGCACAGACAGCTTTTAGTAATCATAGACCACAGATAACCAGCTGAAGCACAAGTCAGCTTTAGTAAGCAGAGAGACACACAAATGACCAGAAGCAACAGACAGCTTTAGTAAGCAGAGACACAGATGACCAGCAGAAGCACAGACAGCTTTAGTATGCAGAGACACAGATGACCAGCTGAAGCACAGACAGCTTTAGTAAGCAGAGACACAGATGACCAGAAGCACAGACAGCTTTAGTAAGCAGAAGCACAGTCAGCTTTAGTAAGCAGAGACACAGATGACCAGCAGAAGCACAGACAGCTTTAGTAAGCAGAGACACAGATGACCAGCAGAAGCACATGGACAGCAGAAGCACAGACAGCTTTAGTAAGCAGAGACACAGATGACCAGCTGAAGCACAGACAGCTTTTAGTAAGCAGAGACATCAGGACGACCAGCGAGAAGCACAGACAGCTTAGTAAGTAGAGGACACAGAGGTCAGCAGTCACAGACCAGCTTTAGTAAGCAGTGACACAGATGACCAGAAGCACAGACAGTTTTAGTAAGCAGAGACACAGATGACCAGAAGCATATACAGCTTTAGTAAGCAGTGACACAGATGGTCAGCAGAAGCAAAGACAGCTTTAGTAAGCAGTGACACTGATGGACAGCAGAAGCACAGACAGCTTTAATAAGCAGTGACCACAGAATGGACAGCAGAAGCACAGGCATCTTTAGTAACCAGAGATACAGATGACCAGCTGAAGCACAGACAGCTTTATTAAGCAGAGACACAGATGACCAGCAGAAGCACAGACAGCTTTAGTAAGCAGAGGTAAAGATGACCAGCAGAAGCACAGACAGCTTTAGTAAGCGGAGAGAGACACAGATGACCAGCAGAAGCACAGACAGTTTTAGTAAGCAGAGACACAGATGACCAGCAGAAGCACAGAAAGCTTTAGTAAGCAGAGACACAGATGACCAGCAGAAGCACAGGAAAGCTTTAGTAATAAGAGATACAGATGACCAGCAGAAGCACAGACAGCTTTAGTAAGCAGAAACACAGATGACCAGATGAAGCACAGATAGCTTTAGTAAGCAGAGACACGGGGTGACCAGCAGAAAGCACAGATAGCTTTTATATGCAGAGACACAGATGACCAGCAGAAAGAAGCACAGACAGCTTTAGTAAGCAGACACAGATTACCAGCTGAAGCACATAAAGCTTTAAGTAAGCAGAGAGAGACACAGATGACCAGAAGAAGAACAGACAGCTTTAGTAAGCAGAGACACAGGTGACCAGAAGCACAGAAAGCTTTAGTAAGCAGTGGACACAGATGGTCAGCAGAAGCACAGAAAGGCTTAAGTAAGCAGAGACACAGATAACCAGCTGAAGCACAGACATCTTTAGTAAGCAGTGAAACAGATGGACAGCAGAAGCACAGACAGTTTTAATAACCAGATACACAGACGACCAGCAGAAGCACAGACTGCTTTAGTAAGCAGAGACACAGATGACCAACTGAAGCACAGACAGCTTTAGTAAGCATAGACGCAGATGACCAGCATAAGCACAGACAGCTTTAGTAATGAGGGACACAGATGTCCAGCAGAAGAACATACAGCTTTAGTAAGCAGGAGACACAGATAACTAGCTGAAGCACAGACAGTTTTAGTAAGCATAGACAGAGATGAACAGATGAAGCACAGACAGCTTTAGAAAGCAGAGAGAGACACAGATGACCAGAAGAAGAACAGACAGCTTTAGTAAGCAGTGACAAAGATGACCAGCAGAAGCAACAGACTGCTTTAGTAAGCAGAGACACAGATGACCAGTAGTAGCACAGACAGCTTTAGTAAGCAAAGACACAGATCACCATCTTAAGCACATACAGCTTTAGTAAGCAGAAAGAAGCACAGACAACTTTAGTAAAGCAGAGACACAGATGACCAGCAGAAGCACAGACAGCTTTAGTAAGCAGAGACACAGATGACCAGCTGAATCACAGACAACTTTAGTAAGCAGAGACACAGATGACCAGCAGAAGCACAGGCAGCTTTAGTAAGCAGAGACACAGATGGTCAGCAGCACAGACAGCATTAGTAAGTAGTGACACAGATGACCAGCTGAAGCACAGACAGCTTTAGTAAGCAGAAACACAGATGAAAAGCAGAAGCACAGACAGCTTTAGTAAGCAGAGACACAGATGACCAGCAGAAGCACAGACAGTTTAGAAGCAGTGACACAGATGATCCAGCTGAAGCATCAGACAGCTTTAGTAGAGCAGAGACACAGATGACCAGCAGAAGCATAGACAGCTTTAGTAAGCAGGACACAGATGACCAGCAGAAGCACAGACAGCTTTAGTAAGCAGAGACACAGAAGACCAGGCAGAAGCACAGACAGCTTTAGTAAGCAGAGACACAGGATGACCAGCAGAAGCACGAACATCTTTAGTAAGCCGAGACACAGATGACCAGCAGAAGCACAGACAGCTTTAGTAAGCAGAGACACAGATGACCAGCAGAAGCACAAACAGCTTTAGTAAGCCGAGACACAGATGACCAGCAGAAGCACAGACAACTTTAGTTAAGCAGAGACACAGATGACCAGCAGAAGCACAGGCAGATTGTATAAGCAGTGACACAGATGACCAGAAGCACAGACAATTTTAATAAGCAGAGACACAGATGACCAGAAGTATAGACAGCTTTAGTAAGCAGTGACACAGATGGACAGTAGAAACACAGACAGCTTTAGTAAGCAATGACACAGATGGACAGCAGAAGCACAGACAGCTTTAGTAACCAGAGACACAGATGACCAGCAGAATCACAGACATCTTTAGTAACCAGAGACACAGATGACCAGCAGAAGCTTAGAAAGCTTTAGTAAGCAGAGACACAAATGACCAGCAGAAGCACAGACAGCTTTATGTAATCAGAGACACAGATGACCAGCAGAAGCACGAACATCTTAATAAGCCGAGGACACAGATGACCAGCAGAAGCACAGACAGCTTTAGTAAGCAGAGACACAGATGACCAGCTGAAGCACAAACAGCTTTAGTTAGCAGAGACACAGATGACCAGCAGAAGCACAGACAACTTTAGTAAGCAGAGACAAAAGTTGACCAGCCTGAAGTACAGACAACTTTATTAAGCAGAGACACAGATGACCAGAAGCACAGACAGCTTATAGTAAGCAGCTGACACAGATGGTCAGCAGAAGCACAGAAGCTTAAGTAAGCAGAGACACAGATGACCAGCTGAAGCACAGGACAGCTTTAGTAAGCCCGAGACACAGATGACCAGCAGAAGCACAGACAACTTTAGTAAGCAGAGACACAGATGACCAGCTGAAGTACAGGACAGCTTTATTAAGCAGAGACACAGTATGACCAGAAGCACAGACAGGCTTTAGTAAGCAGTGACACAGATGGTCAGCAGAAGCACAGAAAGCTTAAGTAAGCAGAGACACAGATGACCAGCTGAAGCACAGACAGCTTTAGTAAGCAGAGACACAGATGACCAGCTGAAGACAGACAGCTTAAGTAAACAGAGACACAGATCACCAGCAGAAGCACAGACAGCTTTAGTAAGCAGAGACACAGATGACCCAGCAGAAGCAAAGACGAGCTTAGTAAGCAGAGACACAGATGACCAGCTGAGGCAACAAACATCTTTATTAAACAGAGGACATGGATGACCAGCAGAAGCACAGGCAGATTTAGTAAGCAGAGACACAGGATGACCAGCTGAAGCACAGACAGCTTTAGTAAGCAGAGACACGGATGACCAGCAGAAGCACAGATAGCTTTAGTAAGCAGAGACACGGATGACCAGCAGAAGCACAGACAGAGCTTTAGTAAGCAGAAGAGAGAGGAATGACCAGCAGAAGCACAGACAGCTTTAGTAAGCAGAGGACCACAGATGACCAGCAGAAGCATAGACAGCATTAGTAAGCAGACACAGATGACCAGCAGAAGCACAGACAGCTTTAGTAAGCAGAGACACAGAAGACCAGCTTGAAGCACAGACAGCTTTAGTAAGCAGAGAGAAACACAGATGACCAGAAGAAGCACAGACAGCTTTAGTAAGCAGAGACACAGATGACCAGCAGAAGCACAGCCAGCTTAGTAAGCAGATACGCAGATGACCAGCTGAATCACAGACAACTTTAGTAAGCAGAGACACAGATGACCAGCAGAAGCCACAGGCAGCTTTAGTAAGCAGAGACACAGATGGTCAGCAGCACAGACCAGCATTAGTAAGTAGTGACACAAGAGACCAGCTGAAGCACAGACAGCTTTAGTAAGCAGAAACACAGATGAAAAGCAGAAGCACAGACAGCTTTAGTAAGCAGAGACACAGATGACCAGCAGAAGCACAGACAGATTTAGTAAGCAGTGACACAGATGACCAGAAGATTAGATGATAGATTCAATGTTTTCTTTACAGCGCTGAAAGTGTGGACCTATAGCTCCTGTCTATAGTGGGTCCCCAGGTGCCCACTTTTAGAAAATATGTGTCAAAACGTGGTTTAGAAAGGAGCGCCAAATCTTGGCGAGGTCTGGTGCGGTATAGGTGTGAAAATATGGTATTCTGTCTGAGAAATGGTATAGCGCTATAGCTCAGCTACAATTATGGTAGTTGTGCTGTATAGATGTGTAGGTTTTGATATCTAGATATAAGATCTAAGAGTGGCACAGTTGATACATAAAAGCATTTAATACATATTAAACATATAAAACAAGGGTGTCGTTTAAAATATATTTTAACAGAACGGCAAGAAATAATGTGTAAAAACACATAAACACATAAATATCTATAAAAACACGCGTGTTTTGCTTTTTAGCTGTATGTATAATGTCTCATAAAATTCGTCTCATATATAGTTGTGTTGGCATAAATCTGAAAATAATAAACAATAAAAAATAATAAAAAACAATGAAAAGTAAATAATGTCCAATAATCCCTTCTCAAAGTTAAGAGATATATAAAAAAGGTTAAGTAGTGTCCAAAAATCCCTTCTCAAAGTTAAGAGATATAATAGATTTTCACATGTGTATCCAAAAAATAAACTGTCCAAATTTAAGTGTTGTCCAAAAACGTGGTATAAATGAATAGTGCAAATCCAGCAGATTCAAAAGTTCTATTAAAAAAGCTTTGCAAAAAACATTTCAAAGAGACATTTGAAAAACATCAAAATGAAGGTAGAAAAAAAGGTCTATCAAAATATGGTGAAAGAATAATCCGTGAAGTCAATCCAAAATAGTGATAAAAATAAGTCCAAAAAAGATGTAAAAATATCCAAAAGATAAAAAACAAAAAATAAATGATTAGTACGTGCACAAACTAGTGAGAGTGATCCCAAAAAGGGGGCTTTTATGGGAACATAACCCTCCACATAAGCCCCCTTTTTGGGATCACTCTCACTAGTTTGTGCACATACTAATCATTTATTTTTTGTTTTTTATCTTTTGGATATTTTACATCTTTTTTGGACTTATTTTTATCACTATTTTGGATTGACTTCACGGATTATTCTTTGTCACCATATTTTGATAGACCTTTTTTTCTACCTTCATTTTGATGTTTTTTAAATGTCTCTTTGAAATGTTTTTTGCAAAGCTTTTTTAATAGAACTTTTGAATCTGCTGGATTTGCACTATTCATTTATACCACGTTTTTGGACAACACTTAAATTTGGACAGTTTATTTTTTGGATACACATGTGAAAATCTATTTATATCTCTTAACTTTGAGAAGGGATTTTTGGACACTACTTAACCTTTTTTTTATATATCTCTTAACTTTGAGAAGGGATTATTGGACATTATTTACTTTTCATTTTTTTTATTATTTTTTATTGTTTATTATTTTCAGATTTATGCCAACACAACTATATATATGAGACGAATTTTATGAGACATTATACATACAGCTAAAAAAGCAAAACACGCGTGTTTTTATAGATATTTATGTGTTTATGTGTTTTTACACATTATTTCTTGCCGTTCTGTTAAAATATATTTTAAACGACACCCTTGTTTTATATGTTTAATATGTATTAAATGCTTTTATGTATCAACTGTGCCACTCTTAGATCTTATATCTAGATATCAAAACCTACACATCTATACAGCACAACTACCATAATTGTAGCTGAGCTATAGCGCTATACCATTTCTCAGACAGAATACCATATTTTCACACCTATACCGCACCAGACCTCGCCAAGATTTGGCGCTCCTTTCTAAACCACGTTTTGACAGATGACCAGAAGCCACAGACAGTTTTAGTAAGCAGAGACACAGATGACCAGAAGCATATAAGCTTTAGTAAGCATGACCACAGATGACCAGCAGAAGGCAACGAACGCTATAGTAAGCATTGACACAGATGACCAGTTGAAGCACAGACAGCTTTAGTAAGCAGAGACACAGATGACCAGCAGAAGTACAGACAGCTTTAGTAAGCAGAGACACAGATGATCAGCAGAAGCACAGACAGCTTTAGTAAGCAGAGACACAGATGACCAGCTGAAGCACAGACAGCTTTAGTAAGCAGAGACACAGATGACCAGCTGAAGCACATACAGCTTTAGTAAGCAGAGACACAGATGAATAGCAGAAGCACAGACAGCTTTAGTAAGCAGAGACACAGATGACCAGCAGAAGCACAGACAGCTTTAGTAAGCAGAGACACAGATGACCAGCAGAAGCACAGACAGCTTTAGTAAGCAGAGACACAGATGACCAGCAGAAGCACAGACAGCTTTAGTAAGCAGAGACACAGATGACCCAGCTAAAGCACAGACAGCTTTAGTAAGCAGAGACACAGATGACAAGAAGAAGCACAGACAGCTTTAGTAAGCAGAGACACAGATGACCAGCTGAAGCACAGACAGCTTTAGTAAGCAGAGACACAGATGGTCAGCAGAAGCACAGACAGCTTTAGTAAGCAGAGACACAGATGACCAGCAGAAGCACAGACAGCTTTAGTAAGCAGAGACACAGATGACCAGCAGAAGCAAAGACAGCTTTAGTAAGCAGAGACACAGATGACACAGAAGAACACAGACAGCTTTAGTAAGCAGAGACACAGATGACCATCAGAATCACAGACAGCTTTAGTAAGCAGAGACACAGATGGTCAGCAGAAGCACAGACAGCTTTAGTAAGCAGAGACACAGATGAATAACAGAAGCACAGACAGCTTTAGTAAGCAGAGACACAGATGACCAGAAGCACAGACAGCTTTAGTAAGCAGAGACACAGATGACCAGAAGCACAGACAGCTTTAGTAAGCAGAGACACAGATGACCAGAAGCACAGACAGCTTTAGTAAGCAGAGACACAGATGAAACAGAAGACAGACAGCTTTAGTAAGCAGAGACACAGATGACCAGAAGCACAGACAGCTTTAGTAAGCAGAGACACAGATGACCAGCAGAAGCACAGAAAGCTTTAGTAAGCAGAGACACAGATGACCAGCAGAAGCACAGACAGCTTTAGTAAGCCGAGACACAGATGACCAGCAGAAGCACAGACAGCTTTAGTAAGCAGAGACACAGATGACCAGCAGAAGCACAGACAGCTTTAGTAAGCAGAACACAGATGACCAGCAGAAGCACAAGACAGCTTTAGTAAGCAGACACAGATGACCAGCAGAAGCACAGACAGCTTTAGTAAGCAGACACAGATGACCAGCAGAAGCACAGACAGCTTTAGTAAGCAGAGACACAGATGACCAGCAGAAGCACAGACAGCTTTAGTAAGCAGAGACACAGATGACCAGCAGAAGCACAGACAGCTTTAGTAAGCAGAGACACAGATGACCAGAAGCACAGACAGCTTTAGTAAGCAGAGACACAGATGACCAGCTGAGGCACAAACATCTTTATTAAACAGAGACATGGATGACCAGCAGAAGCACAGGCAGATTTAGTAAGCAGAGACACAGATGACCAGCTGAAGCACAGACAGCTTTAGTAAGCAGACACGGATGACCAGCAGAAGCACAGACAGCTTTAGTAAGCAGAGACACGGATGACCAGCAGAAGCACAGACAGCTTTAGTAAGCAGAGAGAGGATGACCAGCAGAAGCACAGACAGCTTTAGTAAGCAGAGACACAGATGACCAGCAGAAGCATAGACAGCATTAGTAAGCAGACACAGATGACCAGCAGAAGCACAGACAGCTTTAGTAAGCAGAGACACAGATGACCAGCTGAAGCACAGACAGCTTTAGTAAGCAGAGAGACAGATGACCAGCAGAAGCACAGCCAGCTTTAGTAAGCAGATACGCAGATGACCAGCTGAATCACAGACAACTTTAGTAAGCAGAGACACAGATGACCAGCAGAAGCACAGACAGTTTTAGTAAGCAGAGACACAGATAACCAGAAGCATATACAGCTTTAGTAAGCAGTGACACAGATGGTCAGCAGAAGCACAGTCAGCTTTAGTAAGCAGTGACAGAGATGGACAGCAGAAGCACAGACAGCTTTAATAAGCAGTGACGCAGATGGACAGCAGAATCACAGACAGATTTAGTAACCAGAGACACAGATGACCAGCAGAAGAACATACATCTTTAGTAACCAGAGACACAGATGACCAGCTGAAGCACAGACAGCTTTAGCAAGCAGAGACACAGATGACCAGCAGAAGCACAGAAAGCTTTAGTAAGCAGAGACACAGATGACCAGCAGAAGAACATACATCTTTAGTAACCAGAGACACAGATGACCAGCTGAAGCACAGACAGCTTTAGTAAGCAGAGACACAGATGACCATCAGAATCACAGAAAGCTTTAGTAAGCAGAGACACAGATGACCAGAAGCACAGACAGCTTTAGTAATCAGAGACACAGATGACCAGCAGATGCACAGACAGCTTTAGTAATCAGAGACACAGATGACCAGCAGAAGTACAGACAGCTTTAGTAAGCAGAGACACAGATGAATAGCAGAAGCACAGACAGCTTTAGTAAGCAGAGACACAGATGACCAGAAGCACAGACAGCTTTAGTAAGCAGAGACACAGATGACCAGCAGAAGCAACAGACAGCTTTAGTATGCCGAGACACAGATGACCAGAAGCATATACAGCTTTAGTAAGCAGTGACACAGATGGTCAGCAGAAGCACAGTCAGCTTTAGTAAGCAGTGACACAGATGGACAGCAGAAGCACAGACAGCTTTAGTAAGCAGTGACGCAGATGGACAGCAGAAGCACAGACAGATTTAGTAACCAGAGACACAGATGAATAGCTGAAGCACATACAGCTTTAGTAAGCAGAGACACAGATGACCAGCAGAAGCACAGACAGCTTTATTAAGCAGAGACACAGATGACCAGCAGAAGCACAGACAGCTTTAGTATGCAGAGACACAGATGACCAGCAGAAGCACAGACAGCTTTAGTAAGCAGAGACACAGATGACCAGCAGAAGCACAGACAGCTTTAGTAAGCAGAGACACAGATGACCAGCAGAAGCACAGACAGCTTTAGTAAGCCAGAGACACAGATGACCAGCAGAAGCACAGACAGCTTTAGTAAGCAGAGACACAGATGACCAGCAGAAGCACAGACAGCTAGGGATGGGCGAATGTTTCGCAACATTCGAAAAACGGCACGAATTTTAACACATTCGTTCGTTCGAATCGAATTTCGAATGTTTACATAACATTCTAACATTCGATTTTCGAATATTCGGTTTCGAATTTTACAATTACATTCGAAAATATTCGAATTCGAAAAATTCGAATTTAGATTGTAATAGTATTTCTAATGCTTTTTCTTTTAATGTAAAATTCGAATTATGCAATATTCGAATTCGAAAAATTCGAATTTAGATTGTAATAGTATTTCTAATGCTTTTTCTTTAAATGTAATATTCGAATTATGCAATACGTGTATTCGAATTCGAAAAATTCGAATTTAGATTGTAATAGTATTTCTAATGCTTTTTCTTTAAATGTAATATTCGAATTATGCAATATTCGAATTCGAAAAATTCGAATTTAGATTGTAATAGTATTTCTAATGCTTTTTCTTTAAATGTAATATTCGAATTATGCAATATTCGAATTCGAAAAATTCGAATTTAGATTGTAATAGTATTTCTAATGCTTTTTCTTTAAATGTAATATTCGAATTATGCAATATTCGAATTCGAAAATTCGAATTTAGATTGTAATAGTATTTCTAATGCTTTTTCTTTAAATGTAATATTCGAATTATGCAATACGTGTATTCGAATTCGAAAAATTCAAATTTAGATTGTAATAGTATTTCTAATGCTTTTTCTTTAAATGTAATATTCGAATTATGCAATACGTGTATTCGAATTCGAAAAATTCGAATTTAGATTGTAATAGTATTTCTAATGCTTTTAAATGTAATATTCGAATTATGCAATATTCGAATTCGAAAAATTCGAATTTAGATTGTAATAGTATTTCTAATGCTTTTTCTTTAAATGTAATATTCGAATTATGCAATATTCGAATTCGAAAAATTCGAATTTAGATTGTAATAGTATTTCTAATGCTTTTTCTTTAAATGTAATATTCGAATTATGCAATATTCGAATTCTAAAAATTCGAATTTAGATTGTAATAGTATTTCTAATGCTTTTTCTTTAAATGTAATATTCGAATTATGCAATACGTGTATTCGAATTCGAAAAATTCGAATTTAGATTGTAATAGTATTTCTAATGCTTTTAAATGTAATATTCGAATTATGCAATATTCGAATTTTTCAAATTCGAATTTAGATTGTAATAGTATTTCTAATGCTTTTTCTTTAAATGTAATATTCGAATTATGCAATATTCGAATTCGAAAAATTCGAATTTAGATTGTAATAGTATTTCTAATGCTTTTTCTTTAAATGTAATATTCGAATTATGCAATATTCGAATTCGAAAAATTCGAATTTAGATTGTAATAGTATTTCTAATGCTTTTTCTTTAAATGTAATATTCGAATTATGCAATACGTGTATTCGAATTCTAAAAATTCGAATTTAGATTGTAATAGTATTTCTAATGCTTTTAAATGTAATATTCGAATTATGCAATATTCGAATTTGAAAAATTCGAATTTATATTCGAATTCGAAAAATTCGAATTTCGAATGTAGACATTCGATATAATTATAAACATTCGAATTCGAAAGTGACATTTGAAAACTGTAAATAACATTCGATTTTCGAATTTTTAAGAATATTCGTTCTTATCGACATTCGAATTTAGAATTCGAATTTCGGTAATAACATTCGTTCTACATTCGAAATTCAAAAATTTGCACATTCGCCCATCCCTACAGACAGCTTTAGTATGCAGAGACACAGATGACCAGCTGAAGCACAGACAGCTTTAGTAAGCAGAGACACAGATGACCAGAAGCACAGACAGCTTTAGTAAGCAGGGAGAGAAACAGATGACCAGAAGAAGCACAGTCAGCTTTATTAAGCAGAGACACAGATGACCAGCAGAAGCACAGACAGCTTTAGTAAGCAGAGACACAGATGACCTGCAGAAGCACAGACAGCTTTAGTAAGCAGAGACACAGATGAACAGCTGAAGCACAGACAGCTTTAGTAAGCAGAGACACAGACGACCAGCAGAAGCACAGACAGCTTTAGTAAGCAGAGACACAGATGGTCAGCAGCACAGACAGCTTTAGTAAGCAGTGACACAGATGACCAGAAGCACAGACAGTTTTAGAAAGCAGAGACACAGATGACCAGAAGCATATACAGCTTTAGTAATCAGTGACACAGATGGTCAGCAGAAGCACAGACAGCTTTAGTAAGCGGTGACACTGATGGACAGCAGAAGCACAGACAGCTTTAATAAGCAGTGACACAGATGGACAGCAGAAGCACAGGCATCTTTAGTAACCAGAGACACAGATGACCAGCTGAAGCACAGACAGCTTTATTAAGCAGAGACACAGATGACCAGCAGAAGCACAGACAGCTTTAGTAAGCAGAGGTAAAGATGACCAGCAGAAGCACAGACAGCTTTAGTAAGCGGAGAGAGACACAGATGACCAGCAGAAGCACAGACAGTTTTAGTAAGCAGAGACACAGATGACCAGCAGAAGCACAGAAAGCTTTAGTAAGCAGAGACACAGATGACCAGCAGAAGCACAGAAAGCTTTAGTAATCAGAGATACAGATGACCAGCAGAAGCACAGACAGCTTTAGTAAGCAGAAACACAGATGACCAGCAGAAGCACAGACAGCTTAAGTAAGCAGAGACACGGGTGACCAGCAGAAGCACAGATAGCTTTTATATGCAGAGACACAGATGACCAGCAGAAAGAAGCACAGACAGCTTTAGTAAGCAGACACAGATTACCAGCTGAAGCACATAAAGCTTTAGTAAGCAGAGAGAGACACAGATGACCAGAAGAAGAACAGACAGCTTTAGTAAGCAGAGACACAGATGACCAGAAGCACAGAAAGCTTTAGTAAGCAGTGACACAGATGATCAGCAGAAGCACAGAAAGCTTAAGTAAGCAGAGATACAGATAACCAGCTGAAGCACAGACATCTTTAGTAAGCAGTGAAACAGATGGACAGCAGAAGCACAGACAGTTTTAATAACCAGATACACAGACGACCAGCAGAAGCACAGACTGCTTTAGTAAGCAGAGACACAGATGACCAACTGAAGCACAGACAGCTTTAGTAAGCATAGACACAGATGACCAGCATAAGCACAGACAGCTTTAGTAATGAGGGACACAGATGACCAGCAGAAGAACATACAGCTTTAGTAAGCAGAGACACAGATAACTAGCTGAAGCACAGACAGTTTTAGTAAGCATAGACAGAGATGAACAGATAAGCACAGACAGCTTTAGAAAGCAGAGAGAGACACAGATGACCAGAAGAAGAACAGACAGCTTTAGTAAGCAGTGACACAGATGACCAGCAGAAGCAACAGACTGCTTTAGTAAGCAGAGACACAGATGACCAGTAGTAGCACAGACAGCTTTAGTAAGCAAAGACACAGATCACCATCTTAAGCACATACAGCTTTAGTAAGCAGAAAGAAGCACAGACAACTTTAGTAAAGCAGAGACACAGATGACCAGCTGAAGCACAGACAGCTTTAGTAAGCAGAGACACAGATGACCAGCTGAATCACAGACAACTTTAGTAAGCAGAGACACAGATGACCAGCAGAAGCACAGGCAGCTTTAGTAAGCAGAGACACAGATGGTCAGCAGCACAGACAGCATTAGTAAGTAGTGACACAGATGACCAGCTGAAGCACAGACAGCTTTAGTAAGCAGAAACACAGATGAAAAGCAGAAGCACAGAAAGCTTTAATATGCAGAGACACAGATGACCAGCAGAAGCACAGACAGATTTAGTAAGCAGTGACACAGATGACCAGAAGCACAGACAATTTTAATAAGCAGAGACACAGATGACCAGAAGCATAGACAGCTTTAGTAAGCAGTGACACAGATGGACAGCAGAAGCACAGACAGCTTTAGTAAGCAGTGACACAGATGGACAGCAGAAGCAAAGACAGCTTTAGTAACCAGAGACACAGATGACCAGCAGAATCACAGTCATCTTTAGTAACCAGAGACACAGATGACCAGCAGAAGCATAGAAAGCTTTAGTAAGCAGAGACACAAATGACCAGCAGAAGCACAGACAGCTTTAGTAATCAGAGACACAGATGACCAGCAGAAGCACGAACATCTTTAGTAAGCCGAGACACAGATGACCAGCAGAAGCACAGACAGCTTTAGTAAGCAGAGACACAGATGACCAGCAGAAGCACAAACAGCTTTAGTAAGCCGAGACACAGATGACCAGCAGAAGCACAGACAACTTTAGTAAGCAGAGACACAGATGACCAGCTGAAGTACAGACAGCTTTATTAAGCAGAGACACAGATGACCAGCTGAATCACAGACAACTTTAGTAAGCAGAGACACAGATGACCAGCAGAAGCACAGACAACTTTAGTAAGCAGAGACACAGATGACCAGCTGAAGCACATACAACTTTAGTAAGCAGAGACACAGATGACCAGAAGCACAGACAGCTTTAGTAAGCAGTGACACAGATGGTCAGCAGCACAGAAAGCTTAAGTAAGCAGAGACACAGATGACCAGCTGAATCACAGACAGCTTTAGTAAGCAGAGACACAGATGACCAGCAGAAGCACAGACAACTTTAGTAAGCAGAGACACAGATGACCAGCTGAAGTACAGACAGCTTTATTAAGCAGAGACACAGATGACCAGAAGCACAGACAGCTTTAGTAAGCAGTGACACAGATGGTCAGCAGAAGCACAGAAAGCTTAAGTAAGCAGAGACACAGATGACCAGCTGAAGCACAGACAGCTTTAGTAAGCAGTGACACAGATGACCAGCAGAAGCACAGAAAGCTTAAGTAAGCAGAGACACAGATGACCAGCTGAAGTACAGACAGCTTTATTAAGCAGAGACACAGATGACCAGAAGCACAGACAGCTTTAGTAAGCAGTGACACAGATGGTCAGCAGAAGCACAGAAAGCTTAAGTAAGCAGAGACACAGATGACCAGCTGAAGCACAGACAGCTTTAGTAAGCAGAGACACAGATGACCAGCTGAAGAACAGACAGCTTAAGTAAACAGAGACACAGATCACCAGCAGAAGCACAGACAGCTTTAGTAAGCAGAGACACAAATGACCAGCAGAAGCAAAGACAGCTTTAGTAAGCAGAGACACAGATGACCAGCTGAGGCACAAACATCTTTATTAAACAGAGACATGGATGACCAGCAGAAGCACAGGCAGATTTAGTAAGCAGAGACACAGATGACCAGCAGAAGCACAGACAGCTTTAGTAGCAGAGACACGGATGACCAGCAGAAGCACAGACAGCTTTAGTAAGCAGAGACACAGATGACCAGCAGAAGCACAGACAGCTTTAGTAAGCAGCAACTTTAGTAAGCAGAGACACAGATGACCAGCAGAAGCACAGGCAGCTTTAGTAAGCAGAGACACAGATGGTCAGCAGCACAGACAGCATTAGTAAGTAGTGACACAGATGACCAGCTGAAGCACAGACAGCTTTAGTAAGCAGAAACACAGATGAAAAGCAGAAGCACAGACAGCTTTAGTAAGCAGAGACACAGATGACCAGCAGAAGCACAGACAGATTTAGTAAGCAGTGACACAGATGACCAGAAGCACAGACAATTTTAATAAGCAGAGACACAGATGACCAGAAGCATAGACAGCTTTAGTAAGCAGTGACACAGATGGACAGCAGAAGCACAGACAGCTTTAGTAAGCAGTGACACAGATGGACAGCAGAAGCACAGACAGCTTTAGTAACCAGAGACACAGATGACCAGCAGAATCACAGACATCTTTAGTAACCAGAGACACAGATGACCAGCAGAAGCATAGAAAGCTTTAGTAAGCAGAGACACAAATGACCAGCAGAAGCACAGACAGCTTTAGTAATCAGAGACACAGATGACCAGCAGAAGCACGAACATCTTTAGTAAGCCGAGACACAGATGACCAGCAGAAGCACAGACAGCTTTAGTAAGCAGAGACACAGATGACCAGCAGAAGCACAAACAGCTTTAGTAAGCCGAGACACAGATGACCAGCAGAAGCACAGACAACTTTAGTAAGCAGAGACACAGATGACCAGCTGAAGTACAGACAGCTTTATTAAGCAGAGACACAGATGACCAGAAGCACAGACAGCTTTAGTAAGCAGTGACACAGATGGTCAGCAGAAGCACAGAAAGCTTAAGTAAGCAGAGACACAGATGACCAGTAGAAGCACAGACAGCTTTAGTAAGCAGAGACACAGATGACCAGCTGAAGAACAGACAGCTTAAGTAAACAGAGACACAGATCACCAGCAGAAGCACAGACAGCTTTAGTAAGCAGAGACACAGATGACCAGCAGAAGCAAATACAGCTTTAGTAAGCAGAGACACAGATGACCAGCTGAGGCACAAACATCTTTATTAAACAGAGACATGGATGACCAGCAGAAGCACAGGCAGATTTAGTAAGCAGAGACACAGATGACCAGCTGAAGCACAGACAGCTTTAGTAAGCAGAGACACGGATGACCAGCAGAAGCACAGACAGCTTTAGTAAGCAGAGACACGGATGACCAGCAGAAGCACAGACAGCTTTAGTAAGCAGAGAGACAGATGACCAGCAGAAGCACAGACAGCTTTAGTAAGCAGAGACACAGATGACCAGCAGAAGCATAGACAGCTTTAGTAAGCAGACACAGATGACCAGCAGAAGCACAGACAGCTTTAGTAAGCAGAGACACAGAAGACCAGCTGAAGCACAGACAGCTTTAGTAAGCAGAGAGAAACACAGATGACCAGAAGAAGCACAGACAGCTTTAGTAAGCAGAGACACAGATGACCAGCAGAAGCACAGCCAGCTTTAGTAAGCAGATACGCAGATGACCAACTGTAGCACAGACAGCTTTAGTAAGCAGAGACACAGATGGTCAGCAGCACAGACAGCTTTAGTAAGCAGAGAGACAGATGACCAGCAGAAGCACAGACAGCTTTAGTAATCAGAGACACAGATGACCAGCAGAAGCACGAACATCTTTAGTAAGCCGAGACACAGATGACCAGCAGAAGCACAGACAGCTTTAGTAAGCAGAGACACAGATGACCAGCAGAAGCACAAACAGCTTTAGAAAGCCGAGACACAGATGACCAGCAGAAGCACAGACAACTTTAGTAAGCAGAGACACAGATGACCAGCTGAAGTACAGACAGCTTTATTAAGCAGAGACACAGATGACCAGAAGCACAGACAGCTTTAGTAAGCAGTGACACAGATGGTCAGCAGAAGCACAGAAAGCTTAAGTAAGCAGAGACACAGATGACCAGCTGAAGCACAGACAGCTTTAGTAAGCAGAGACACAGATGACCAGCTGAAGAACAGACAGCTTAAGTAAACAGAGACACAGATCACCAGCAGAAGCACAGACAGCTTTAGTAAGCAGAGACACAGATGACCAGCAGAAGCAAAGACAGCTTTAGTAAGCAGAGACACAGATGACCAGCTGAGGCACAAACATCTTTATTAAACAGAGACATAGATGACCAGCAGAAGCACAGGCAGATTTAGTAAGCAGAGACACAGATGACCAGCTGAAGCACAGACAGCTTTAGTAAGCAGAGACACGGATGACCAGCAGAAGCACAGACAGCTTTAGTAAGCAGAGACACGGATGACCAGCAGAAGCACAGACAGCTTTAGTAAGCAGAGAGACAGAAGACCAGCAGAAGCACAGACAGCTTTAGTAAGCAGAGACACAGATGACCAGCAGAAGCATAGACAGCTTTAGTAAGCAGACACAGATGACCAGCAGAAGCACAGACAGCTTTAGTAAGCAGAGACACAGAAGACCAGCTGAAGCACAGACAGCTTTAGTAAGCAGAGAGAAACACAGATGACCAGAAGAAGCACAGACAGCTTTAGGCCTAGATTTGGAGTTCGGCGGTAGCCGTCAAAACCAGCGTTAGAGGCTCCTAACGCTGGTTTTGGCCGCCCGCTGGTATTTGGAGTCAGTGATTAAAGGGTCTAACGCTCACTTTTCAGCCGCGACTTTTCCATACCGCAGATCCCCCTACGCCATTTGCGTAGCCTATCTTTTCAATGGGATCTTTCTAACGCCGGTATTTAGAGTCGTTTCTGAAGTGAGCGTTAGAGCTCTAACGACAAGATTCCAGCCGCCTGAAAATAGCAGGAGTTAAGAGCTTTCTGGCTAACGCCGGTTTATAAAGCTCTTAACTACTGTACCCTAAAGTACACTAACACCCATAAACTACCTATGTACCCCTAAACCGAGGTCCCCCCACACCGCCGCCACTCGATTAAAATTTTTAACCCCTAATCTGCCGACCGCCACCTACGTTATATTTATGTACCCCTAATCTGCTGCCCCTAACCCCGCCGACCCCTGTATTACATTTATTAACCCCTAACTTGCCCCCCACAACGTCGCCGCCAGCTACTTAAAATAATTAACCCCTAATCTTCCGACCGCAAATCGCCGCCACCTACGTTATCCCTATGTACCCCTAATCTGCTGCCCCTAACATCGCCGACCCCTATATTATATTTATTAACCCCTAATCTGCCCCCCTCAACGTCGCCGACACCTGCCTACACTTATTAACCCCTAATCTGCCGAGCGGACCTGAGCGCTACTATAATAAAGTTATGAACCCCTAATCCGCCTCACTAACCCTATCATAAATAGTATTAACCCCTAATCTGCCCTCCCTAACATCGCCGACACCTAACTTCAATTATTAACCCCTAATCTGCCGACCGGAGCTCACCGCTATTCTAATAAATGTATTAACCCCTAAAGCTAAGTCTAACCCTAACACTAACACCCCCCTAAGTTAAATATAATTTAAATCTAACGAAATAAATTAACTCTTATTAAATAAATGATTCCTATTTAAAGCTAAATACTTACCTGTAAAATAAATCCTAATATAGCTACAATATAAATTATAATTATATTATAGCTATTTTAGGATTAATATTTATTTTACAGGCAACTTTGTAATTATTTTAACCAGGTACAATAGCTATTAAATAGTTAAGAACTATTTAATAGTTACCTAGTTAAAATAATAACAAATTTACCTGTAAAATAAATCCTAACCTAAGTTATAATTAAACCTAACACTACCCTATCAATAAAATAATTAAATAAACTACCTACAATTACCTACAATTAACCTAACACTACACTATCAATAAATTAATTAAACACAATTCCTACAAATAAATACAATTAAATAAACTAGCTAAAGTACAAAAAATAAAAAAGAACTAAGTTACAGAAAATAAAAAAATATTTACAAACATAAGAAAAATATTACAACAATTTTAAACTAATTACACCTACTCTAAGCCCCCTAATAAAATAACAAAGCCCCCCAAAATAAAAAATTCCCTACCCTATTCTAAATTAAAAAAGTTACAAGCTCTTTTACCTTACCAGCCCTGAACAGGGCCCTTTGCGGGGCATGCCCCAAGAATTTCAGCTCTTTTGCCTGTAAAAAAAAACATACAATACCCCCCCCCAACATTACAACCCACCACCCACATACCCCTAATCTAACCCAAACCCCCTTAAAGAAACCTAACACTAAGCCCCTGAAGATCTTCCTACCTTGTCTTCACCATACCAGGTTCACCGATCCGTCCTGGCTCCAACATCTTCATCCAACCCAAGCGGGGGTTGGCGATCCATAATCCGGTCCAGAAGAGGCTCCAAAGTCTTCCTCCTATCCGGCAAGAAGAGGACATCCGGACCGGCAAACATCTTCTCCAAGCGGCATCTTCGATCTTCTTCCATCCGGAGCGAAGCGGCAGGATCCTGAAGACATCCAGCGCGGAACATCCATCCGGACCGACGACTGAACGACGAATGACTGTTCCTTTAAGGGACGTCATCCAAGATGGCGTCCCTCGAATTCCGATTGGCTGATAGGATTCTATCAGCCAATCGGAATTAAGGTAGGAATTTTCTGATTGGCTGATGGAATCAGCCAATCAGAATCTAGTTCAATCCGATTGGCCGATCCAATCAGCCAATCAGATTGATCGGAACTAATTTTATTAGGTGGCTTAGAGTAGGTGTAATTAGTTTAAAATTGTTGTAATATTTTTATTATGTTTGTAAATATTTTTTTATTTTCTGTAACTTAGATCTTTTTTATTTTTTGTACTTTAGCTAGTTTATTTAATTGTATTTATTTGTAGGAATTGTATTTAATTAATTTATTGATAGTGTAGTGTTAGGTTAATTGTAGGTAATTGTAGGTAGTTTATTTAATTATTTTATTGATAGGGTAGTGTTAGGTTTAATTATATCTTAGGTTAGGACTTATTTTACAGGTAATTTTGTTATTATTTTAACTAGGTAACTATTAAATAGTTCTTAACTATTTAATAGCTATTGTACCTGGTTAAAATAATTACAAAGTTACCTGTAAAATAAATATTAATCCTAAAATAGCTATAATATAATTATAATTTATATTGTAGCTATATTAGGATGTATTTTACAGGTAAGTATTTAGCTTTAAATAGGAATCATTTATTTAATAAGAGTTAATTTATTTCGTTAGATAACAATTATATTTAACTTAGGGGGGTGTTAGTGTTAGGGTTAGACTTAGCTTTAGGGGTTAATACATTTATTATAGTATCGGTGAGGTCCGCTCGGCAGATTAGGGGTTAATAATTGAAGTTAGGTGTCGGCGATGTTAGGGAGGGCAGATTAGGGGTTAATACTATTTATGATAGGGTTAGTGAGGCGGATTAGGGGTTAATAACTTTATTATAGTAGCGCTCAGGTCCGCTCGGCAGATTAGGGGTTAATAAGTGTAGGCAGGTGTCGGCGACGTTGAGGGGGGCAGATTAGGGGTTAATAAATATAATATAGGGGTCGGCGATGTTAGGGCAGCAGATTAGGGGTACATAGGGATAACGTAGGTTGCGGCGGTTTACGGAGCGGCAGATTAGGGGTTTAAAAAAATATGCAGGGGTCAGCGATAGCGGGGGCGGCAGATTAGGGGTTAATAAGTGTAAGGTTAGGGGTGTTTAGACTCGGGGTACATGTTAGAGTGTTAGGTGCAGACGTAGGAAGTGTTTCCCCATAGGAAACAATGGGGCTGCGTTAGGAGCTGAACGCTGCTTTTTTGCAGGTGTTAGGTTTTTTTTCAGCTCAAACAGCCCCATTGTTTCCTATGGGGGAATCGTGCACGAGCACGTTTTTTAGGCCGGCCGCGTCCGTAAGCAACTCTGGAATCGAGAGTTGCATTTGCGGTAAAAATGCTCTACGCTCCTTTTTTGGAGCCTAACGCAGCATTTGATTAAACTCTCGATACCAGAGTTAAATTTATGGTGCGGCCAGAAAAAAGCCTGCGGAGCGTTAGCAGCCCTTTTACCGCCGAACTCCAAATCTAGGCCTTAGTAAGCAGAGACACAGATGACCAGCAGAAGCACAGCCAGCTTTAGTAAGCAGATACGCAGATGACCAGCTGTAGCACAGACAGCTTTAGTAAGCAGAGACACAGATGGTCAGCAGCACAGACAGCTTTAGTAAGCAGAGAGACAGATGACCAGCAGAAGCACAGACAGCTTTAGTAAGCAGAGACACAGATGACCAGCAGAAGCATAGACAGCTTTAGTAAGCAGAGACACAGATGACAAGCTGAAGCACATAAAGCTTTAGTAAGCAGAGAGACAGAAGACCAGCTGAAGCACATAAAGCTTTAGTAAGCAGAGAGAAACACAGATGACCAGAAGAAGCACAGACAGCTTTAGTAAGCAGAGACACAGATGGTCAGCAGCACAAACAGCTTTAGTAAGCAGTGACACAGATAATCAGCAGAAGCACAGACAGCTTTAGTAAGCAGAGACACAGATGGCCAGCAACACACATTACTAGAATATATAAAGACATTAGACTCAGCAGATCACATATATTTTAAATGTCTACATTTACATTAAGATTTACCATGTCACAACATGCACATGGAATTTCACAAAGGGGAGAGTTCAGTTAATACATCTGCAGTGGAAATCTAAACCAATATATAGAACAGAGTGAAAAAGACCTGGATGGCTTAATCAGTCAATCATGCACTACATTGTATCACTGAGTAGACTAGAAAGTGCCATGGTCCAACAAAAATATAGTGGATAGAAAATAAAATGTTTCAGAAATACTCTATACCTTTTCCTGCCTGATGAACTCCAGCCTCCTCTCTTCTGCAATAATACTCTCAAATGTTAAAATGTTTGTTTCTGTTAAATATAAATTAACCAGCTGTCATTTTACTATATTATGAAATACTTTAAAGGAACACAAAAGTCAAAATTAAACCTACATGATTCAGATAGAGCACACAGTTTTAAACACGCAGCCCTCTCCACTGTGCTGGCTTCCTCACCACCCCATGCTGATACATGTACAGTACAAACAACACGCTTCTGCTCAGCCTGGTCACATTCATTATTCACATTCACACAGCACTAGGAATGTGACCAATGAAGTGGGTGGGAGGGAGGAGCATGATGAGCGAGCCAGCCAGCAGGACAGAGGAAGCATGCAGAAGATAGAGCTGCAGGAGCTTGCAGTAATTTTAAGCCAGTGTAAGATGTTAAATTAAAGAGTTTGTGTCAAATGTTCTAGGACTTTCAGTTCCTGTAGAAATCTCCTCCTTCCCCTCCACTTTACCCTTGTGAGGTACTATGAGTTTTTCTCTGGCTGCACTGTGCTCCGAGTTTTTATCTTCATACAGGTTAAGGTAAGAGGCGGGTCAGGGGTCAGGTCAGCATTCAGAACATTAAGGGCTAGATTTATTAAAGCCCTATGGCTGCAAGTTCTCACAAGAACTTGCTCGCTGTCATTTATCAAGCAGCGGTCACTAGACCGCCGCTTTCCTAACCTCTTCGCCACCTCTAAGGTGGCGAAATTCAATCTCCTCGGTCTAGTCAGACCAAGGAGATTGACAGCTCCTGCCCGCGTGTGATTGGCTGTACGCGGGCAGGGGGCGGGATTGCACGCGAGCGCAAAATTGCGCCCGTGTTCAATGGCAAATACCTGCGGGTAATTTCGCCTTGCCACAGGTGAGCTGAGGCGTACAGGGGCGCGTATACGCACCCCTGTCCGCCTCAGCTTTAATAAATCTAGCCCTAAGTGCTGCCTGTGTTAATCTAATGTTTTATGGGCTGCCAGTCTCTTATTTTATCTCACTGCTTCTCAAATTCTATCACCCCTTTCCAATTTACTTTTATCACCAATTTTGCTTTGTTCTCTTGGTATTCTTAGCTGAAAGCTTAACCTAGGAGGTTCATATGCTAATTTCTTAGAACTTGAGGGCCACCTCTTTTCAGAATGCATTTTAACAGTTTTTCACCACTAGAGGATGTTAGTTCACGTATTTCATATAGATAACACTGTGCTCATGCACGTGAAGTTATCTGGGAGCAGGCACTGATTGGCTAAACTGATCGTCTGTCAAAAGAACTGAAACAAAGGGGCAGTTTGCAGAGGCTTAGATAGAAGATAATCACAGAGGTTAAAAGTATATTTATATAACTGTGTTGGTTATGCAATACTGGGGAATGGGTAATAAAGGGATTATCTATCTTTTAAAACAATAAAGATTCTGGTGTAGACTGTCCCTTTAATAAGACCAGTGCTCCCTGACCTGTGAAAGTCAATCTAGTTTTTTTTAACTCTTTTAGTTCTGTTTAACCACGTAGGTGCCACATGTCTTCTTTAGCTTGTGACTATTACACTAAAATAGGAATTTACTATATATATATATATATATATATATATAAATATATATATATATACGTGTGTGTGTGTATATATATATATATATATATATATATATATATACACACAGTATATGTATGTATTATATTTGTATATACTATGTATGTATGTATATATATATATATATATATATATATATATATATATATATAATATTTTTGTCTTTAGAAGGGGGACTCTTAGTTTGGCTTGTATTTTTTACAACAAAGGTGACAACCCAAGGTTTAGGTAAAAAAAATAAGAAGAGTTCACTTTTCTTATCAAAGAGAGATATTACAATTCAAAAATATTTATTTTTTAACAATATTAATTAAATGATGTTCAAATAATGTTAATTTTGATTTCACACTATTTTTTTAATTTTTTAGTTTGCTTGCACAAGTGAGGCTTCTATTATTTTTTAAATCATTGAATTTATTTGAGAGGTTTTTTTTTACTATTTCTCCTCTGTTCACTTTAAAAATATGTACGTGTATATATATATGGAAATAGAATGGTAAGGTAAGCGCTTTCCAGCAATTGATATATAAGAGTTTAAATAAAGATATATATATAAAACCTCATATATAAAACAAATTAAATATATACAAAATCCTAAAAAGAAAAAGTCATAGTTAAAAGTTACTGCAAGTAACTAAAAAGTCTAAAAACTCGAATACTGGGACGATTGAGCAGTTCATATGGATCCCAAAAACTTCTTCAGACTTCCAATTCCCCTAAGGGTGTGCACTTACTTGAATTGACCTCAATCAGTATGAGGTAAGTAGAGACGTAATCATATATCACAACATCCGCTGTCTGCATAAGCCTCTTTGTATGGAATACTGGACCCCCTTAATGATATGGAGTATTTGCGGTTAAAAACGTTCAGATCCTCTTTCCATAGAGTAGGGTAGAACTTCAATATGGTGCCATAGAATGCAAAGAAAAAAGGAAACACTAATAGTGCATTACCCTTTTTATTAATTAAAATACAGAACACCAGTAGATGAAACCTACTCACAAGAATGACCTCAATATATGTGGTAAAGATACAGCATATAAATCCAAACACAGGCAAATATCAGCAAATATTGGCAGCTTGAAGTGATACTAAGCAGTGAAACCTTACGCGTTTCGAAGGCGTATACAACTTGGGTCTACCTTCTTCGTCAGAGGTGAGTGTTTGCTATAGCGCCTGCGCGTCGTTTACAGACGTCAGGCGTGATTACGTCAGGCGGGCGGATGGCTTAGTTTCCATAGCGATCGGGAGTAAACAGGAAGTAATTCTAAGTGTGTATGTCAGATGTATAGAAAATCATCACTACCGGACTTTAACAGTACGATACATCTGAGCTGGGAGGTATTATATCTTTAATCGCAATTCAAATATCAATATATAAACAATCAACTAAGATAATAAATATGTCTATTTCGAAAATAAGACATCCGACCCCTAAAATCATTCATATAACAGTAAGTGCACTTAAAATCTCAATAGTTTAAAAACCCTATCATATAAAAAATTCAATAAAAAATAGAGTATATTTAAACAAATGTATAAGTTCATATGTCATTACAATGAATACTTAATAATACAGAAATAGTATATAAATAGAAAAATTAAAATTCACATAATAAAAATATATACATATATATACATACATAATATATATCCACATATATATATATATATACACTCTTCTTTCCTAAAAGAGAAGATTTCTTCATAAAAAATCCCTGCTAAAATGCCTGAATAGCAGAGGTATTAAAAATATATAAAATTAATAGTGGTATACCTGGGGGATCAATGGAGGGAATAGGAATACAAATACACTTTATATACATTATTAGTTTAAAAGTAAACTATAGATGTCAAAGCCCACAAGAAAGCAGCAATGTCATAAAAAATCCTTACTAAAGTATATATTTAATAGGGATGTATACAGAGGATAAATGGAGGGAAAAAATACAAATACACTTTATATATATTGTACAAATGTAAACAATAGGTGTCAAAAATTACAAGAAAGCAGCAATGTCAATATCCTTATTTAGACCATATGGCACCATAGTGTTAAATTGGTGAATCCAATAGGTCTCTCTCTGTCTGAGGAGGCGTTCCCTATCTCCCCCTCTCTCAGATGTTTTCACCATTTCCAGAATGGTACCTCTGAGACATTTGGGGTCTTGCTCATGAACCACCTTGTAGTGTTCAGAGAGGTTATGAGATTTCAGGCCCTCTTTGATATTGGTTATATGCTCATACATTCTCTTTTTAAAGGGGCGTGTCGTGCGACCTATGTACTGGAGGTCACAACTACATTGAATCAGGTACACTACATATTCTGTTTTACAGTTACATAGTGTCTGTATATCACATTGTTTACCATTTGTTGTGGAAGACACCTGCTTAGTGGGTCTATTGCCATTATATGCATGTTCACAGGCGCAACAATTCAATCTGTTGCATTTATAGACCCCCTTTGCGCCCCCCTCATTGAGCCAAGTTTTCTTTGTTTGGGTTTTCCTTAATTGGCTTGGTGCCAAAATATTTTTTAAATTTTGATTCTTTCTAAAGATAAAACCTGGTCTCTTATCTAGAACTCCCTTTAGGATTTTATCCTTTTGGAGAATGTGCCAATGTTTGAGAATTATATTTTTAATACCCACTGATCCTTCATTAAATGTGGTGATGAAATTCATTTGTTTTGTTTCTCCCTTTGCTTTGTTTGATGTGGTTTTTGCAATCGTACCTTTTATTAAATCTGTATTTTTAAGATCTCTTACTTTATTATAGGCTGCTTCTATATTTCTTTCTCCATATCCTTTCTCTTTAAATTTCTTTTTTAGAGAAACAGCTTCTTTTTCAAAATCTGTTTGACGGGAACCATTTCTTTTAATCCTTAGAAATTGGCCATAGGGAACGTTTTTTATCCAGCTAGGATGGTGGTTGCTTGTAGCATGGATAAAACCATTGCTGTCCGTATCCTTTCTGAATAGTTTTGTTGCTATTCTACCTCCTTCTTGGAAAAGAACCAAATCCAAAAATTCTATTTCAGTATCATTGAATTTTTCTGTGAATTTAAGGTTAACATCATTATCTTTTATGAAAAGGAAAAATTCAGATAGGGTATCAACCCCCCCTTTCCAAATAAATATGATGTCATCAATAAAACGGGACCAAGATACTATGTTGTCCCTAAAGGGGTTGTTGTTCCAGATACATCTCTCTTCCCATAGACCCATATACAGGTTAGTGTAGCTGGGGGCAAATTTAGTCCCCATAGCTGTACCGCTAACCTGTATATAGTATTCATTTTCAAACATGAAGTAGTTTTGTTCCAAAATAAATTTTATTGATTCAACAATAAACATTTGATTTTTATCTGGGAGGTTGGTTAACTTTTTTAACCAATATTCAATTGACTGTATACCCAAAATATGGGGAATATTTGTGTAAAGGGCCGTCACATCAACCGTAACCCATAAATATTCTTCCTTCCATTCGATTCCAGTCAATTTATTGATGGTGTCGGGGGTATCTCTAATGTAAGACTTCATAGATGGTACCAGAGGTTGTAGGAAATGATCAACATATTCTGATAGTGAGGATGTCAAAGAGTTAATCCCAGCGACTATCTGTCTACCTGGTGGATTAATGTCGCTCTTGTGTATTTTGGGAAGGTGGTAGAAAACTGCTACCACCGGATCATTATTGATCAGAAATTTGAATTCATCCTCGTTTAGAACTCCATGAAATTTAGCGGTATCCAATAGGTCATTATATTTTCTAACAAAGATATTAGTAGGGTTACTTGTGAGTTTTTTATAGGTAGTTGAATCATTAAGGAGCCTTTTGGCTTCCTTAATGTAATCTGCCCTATTTTGTATTACAACTCCCCCACCCTTATCCGCTTCCCTAATGACAATGTCCAAATCTTCTTTAAGTTTTTTTATTTCTAATTTGTCCCTGGTACTAGTGTTGTCCTTCTTGATTTTATAGTTCTTACAATACTCATAGAAATCCTGAGTGACTAGGCTTTCAAACACTGGAATACAGTTGCCTTTAGAATGTATAGGATAGAA
The DNA here is from genome assembly GCF_027579735.1 of Bombina bombina. Classification (NCBI taxonomy): domain Eukaryota; kingdom Metazoa; phylum Chordata; class Amphibia; order Anura; family Bombinatoridae; genus Bombina; species Bombina bombina. The sequence goes on along the minus strand of NC_069499.1, from coordinate 213,269,883 downwards.
CAATGATGTTGGATGGAAATTAGAATTTTTGTTCATTATCAATCTCTCATCATGTTGTTCTTCCATATTTATGTATTCTACCCCGGTTGAATTATTTAGATTCACCAGTAGTTCTATTGTCTCCATATCTGCTTCTGTAAGAGAAGTACGATTTGTATTATGTGTGTCACTTTGATTTTCAGCTTTATTTTTCTCAAAATGTCTACTCAGAGTAAGCTTACGGATAAATTTATGTAGATCAATGAACAGAGTAAAAGTGTTCGGTTCCTTAGTAGGGGCAAATGAGAGGCCCTTTTTCAAGATTCCCATTATATTGTCATTGAAAGTTTTATCCGAAAGATTGAATATTTTTACACTATTGTCTAATGGTTCCAATTTGTTTTTTGTTTTTTTGTTATGTTTGTTTCAAATCCGTTTTCCTCCTCTACATCCCCTGTACTTCTTTCTATTTGTCTTTTTTTTAGATTTTTTTTTCTCCATTGTGGGGTAACGTCCCTTTTTGACCTTAAATTTGGGGCATTTATTTTTGTGCGGTTCCCTAAAAAATCCTGGCTACTGGAATAATTAGTTTTAATGTTTCCCCTGTTCCCCCCCTCATTATTATATGAGTATGTTCGATTATGTTGATATGGTGATGATACTACTGTATTTTTCCTATAATGTGGATTTCCATTTCCATTGTGCCGGTAGTAACCTTCGTTTCTTTGTCTGTAATTTTCCCTATATGAATCTCTTCTTACATTGTAGGTATTTTCTCTCCTACCATTGTAATCCTGGCTATGTAAGGTATTTCTTGTATCTCTTTGTTCCCTATTGTTTTGACTTTGGACCCTATTCCCTGTTTTTTTGGGGATTTGTTTAAAGTTCTTATTCAAATTTTTATTTTTATTTTTGTTGTTATTATTATTGTTTGGACCCTCATTGTTCCTATTCATATTGCTTCTAATTTTTCCCTCACTGTCAAAATTAGGGCAATATAAGTCCAACCATTCCATACTATTTGTTCTGTCCCTGGGGGTATTAACTTGATCCTCCCACACCTCAGGGTATACAGTTTCGGTTTTGTCCTCCTCATTCGTATCCCCATCCTTATTACTTTTTTCTGTATTGAATTTCTCATTATAATCCCTCATAACATTTCTATGTATGTATGTATGTGTGTATATATATATATATATATATATATATATATATATATATATATATATATACAGGGAGTGCAGAATTATTAGGCAAGTTGTATTTTTGAGGATTAATTTTATTATTGAACAACAACCATGTTCTCAATGAACCCAAAAAACTCATTAATATCAAAGCTGAATAGTTTTGGAAGTAGTTTTTAGTTTGTTTTTAGTTATAGCTATTTTAGGGGGATATCTGTGTGTGCAGGTGACTATTACTGTGCATAATTATTAGGCAACTTAACAAAAAACAAATATATACCCATTTCAATTATTTATTTTTACCAGTGAAACCAATATAACATCTCAACATTCACAAATTGAGGATTAATTTTATTATTGAACAGCAACCGTGCTCTCAATGAACCCAAAAAACTCATTAATATCAAAGCTGAATAGTTTTGGAAGTAGTTTTTAGTTTGTTTTTAGTTATAGCTATTTTAGGGGGATATCTGTGTGTGCAGGTGACTATTACTGTGCATAATTATTAGGCAACTTAACAAAAAACAAATATATACCCATTTCAATTATTTATTTTTACCAGTGAAACCAATATAACATCTCAACATTCACAAATATACATTTCTGACATTCAAAAACAAAACCACAGGTTCTCAATGGGGTTCAGATCAGGTGAACAAGGAGGCCATGTCATTAGATTTTCTTCTTTTATACCCTTTCTTGCCAGCCACGCTGTGGAGTACTTGGACGCGTGTGATGGAGCATTGTCCTGCATGAAAATCATGTTTTTCTTGAAGGATGCAGACTTCTT